>NC_070595.1:29488920-29523843 GCF_027409825.1 Scomber japonicus
TGTCCCTTCAGTTTCTGCCCCCCCTCAGTCTGGAGGATAAAGACGTCGAGGGAGGAGGAGGAGGAGGAGGAGGAGGTGAAGGTGAAGGCCGTCGCAGCGGGGGTCTCTGTGTCGGCGTGAAGCGCTGCGCTCACCTGGCAGCCATGGATGTCAACGGGTTCTCCGACCCTTACGTGAAAATGTAAGACGAGGCAAAAATCACTTAAGATTTAATGTCTTACGAGTCAAATTAAGAATAGTTTAATGTTAAAATGATGTTTTGACTCTCTTTGATGATGTGAACTGATTTTTATTGAGATATATCTGAAACTAAAAACTATCTCACTAAAAACACAAACTACAAATAAATGGGAGCTGTGTTTGACGATAGATGGGGTTTTTTGTTTTAGATTAGATTAGATTAGATAGATTAGATAGATTAGATAGATAGATAGATAGATAGATAGATAGATAGATAGATAGATAGATAGTAACTTTATTGATCCCTTGGGGAGGTTCCCCTCAGGAAATTTAAGTTCCAGTGCATCACCACAATAAGTACAGGTTGAATAAGAACACACAAAGTAGTATAGAAACACACATCTTACACAGTAAAAACACACATTATAAATACAGGGAGGAGTGCAAAACAGTGTGCAAATTGCAAGTATATGCATTGTAAATATATATATATATATATGTATGTATATGTACAGGAAAGTATATGTATATGTACAGGAGGTAGCAACAGGTTTTGGGTAACTGAAGGATAAGTTACGATTGTAGTCAAGTGAGTATTACATTTTTAAGTATCCAGTAATAAATAATAAGAGTCTGTATGAGTTTTCAGGTGTTACTCCTCTTATGTGTCCTCTTTCCTCCCCCTGCCACTGTGGAGTTGTACAGTTTGATGGCACGGGGGACAGATGAGTTTTTGAGTGTGTTAGTGTTGGTCCTGGGGAGCAGCAGTCTGTCGCTGAACAAGCTTCTCTGGTTGGTGATGGCCGTGTGCAGAGGATGGCTGGCATTGTCCATAATGGCCAGCAGTTTGTTCAATGTTCTTTCCTCTTTTAATATTATGTATTGGGCATTTTAGACTTTATTTGACAGTAGCTGAGAGAGAGGCGGGGGGGGGGGGGGGGTGACTTGCAACAAAGGTCCTTTGCCAGAGTCGAATTAGAGATGTTGTGATTACGTGGCATGCTTTGGTAACCACTGAGTTTACTGAGAAATCCAGATGAACTTTTATATATAGTGAAATGAGCAGATGACTCGTGCACTTATCCTACAATACGTTATTGTAAAGTTGCTATTTTTGTGTGCTTATGCTACCTGGTTGTTACAACAGGTTAGAGTTTATCCAATAACTAAATTGCATGAATCCTTCGGTATTAAAGAGGAAAAAATAATGGGAACAAAGAAGACAAAAATGCAATGGATAAGAACAACAAACTTGCCCTTTCAGTTGAAGAAAGTGTGATAGTGTCCTTTAAAGTTCCCCCACAAGCGATAAAACACGCTGTGCCCTTTAAAAATGAGGAGGATGTAACGTAGCGCCCCGCGTGTTGCTGTTGTTAATGGGTTGAACTGGAGGGTCTGTTTGGGTGCTCTTCCCGTGAGGAAACTAAATAAATAAATAAATAAATAAATAGGGTTCTCCCAAGTCTAACATACTCAAGTGTAGCATTGGGAGGCCTTTTATATGACAAACACAAACAAAAGACAAAACACAATGAAATGCCACCGAGGGTGAGAAAACATGATGCTGCCTTATATATATAAAACCCTAACCGCTGTATGGGAGAACCACCCTATAACATGTCTTAATTAGGGTTTGATGCATGTTTTTAACCACAGACTGTATAAAAGAAATGGACGTAACATCCGTGACGTCACCCATTGGTTTGTGGACTGCTGCTCGGAAGCCAATAGTTTCTAATCTAGGCAGCGCCATCTTGAAAATTTCAGGTGCATGCTGGGAAAAATAAAAACACAGATTCTACTTATATGGGCATGAGGCGGAGCCATGGGCGGAGCGGGGAGGTTGCTATGGTTACGAGGGTTACTGGATCTCGAGGACATTGGTCAATCAGGACGTAGCCCCGCCCCCTAATGCATACCCTGCTTTATCGTCACATATAAAATCAGGGAGGCCAAAATGTCCCAAATGAACATCAATTATTACTAAAAAATATAAAATAAACATTTGAATTAAATCAGTCTCTCAAACAGTTACAATCACTGACTAATTAATGAGCACATGGGTTAAGAGCTATAGTGTTAACCCTAACCCTGTCAGACAGCAGAATATGAGCTTTAAAAAAACATAATAGATAAACAGTACAGTTAAGGCAATGATGTCACAAAATATTATAAGGAACGCAACTAACTGACAAAACATCACGTTTACACCAATTTATTCCCCAAAATAAAATACACACAGTCACGGCTTGTTTTTGCTTAAACAACACAATCCGTAAGATAACCAGCAGTAGAATAGAAACATGGAGATACACCTTTCCTTTCCTCTGTTTTACATCTTTATACGGTTCATTCGGCACTGTGCGACATTGTAACCCTTTCAAAATAAGAGCATCGACCTTAATACATAAACTAATGAAATGACTAATGGATGTAACTTACAAAAAGACACAAATCTAGTAAATACTGTGAGCGCCTTAGAGATGCCTTTTGCTGTGATTTGATGCTAAATATATAAATAAAGATTGATTGATTTACAACCCAGAATACATGCACTACAAAATAAAATGTACAATAAATTATAATTCTTTCCTAATTCTTTTACATTTTAGTCCTTTTACATCATAACCCTGAATTATTTTACACTTCAAGGCCACAAAATCCTCTTTAACCCTTTTTATAATGTCCTTATCTTGCATGCATCATAGTTCTCTGCAGACCAGCTGACTGTGTCTCTTTATATTTTAGTCCGCTCCCACTTCGCCCCTCATGCTCTCAGGTTGACTGTAAGTACGTGATATCCAGGAACCCGCAGTGGGAGAATGAGAGGAGTGTGTGAAGAGGCTTCCAGCGCGTAGCAATCAATTCCTCCGCTGCTTTAAGCCCGGCTAATGGCGCTCGCTTTTGATCAGTGTCAAGCCCAAATTGGACATATCGTTTGGAATGAGTGTAACGGGCAAACAGGACGCAGCACTAATCCCCCCTAACCCCCCCCCTCCTTCCCCTCCGCCCCCTCCCCTCATCCCAGCTTCAGATAAACCTGTAAATACATTTCTGTGGGTTTTGCATATCTTCACTGTTGTTTTCTTGTTAAGTCAAAAGAGAAAGGAATGAAAAAAACCCATATATATATATTTGGTATATCTATTATTTATTTATTACCTCACACTTCCTCCCACCTTCAGCCACCCACAGACTCCTCATGCAGGGAGTCTATCCACTGTTTTATGAGTCAGAGGCTTTGATGCTATGATGTCTATGAAATCCGTTTTGTTTTGTTTGTTTATCCCGGGGGGGAGGGAGGGAGGGAGGGGGGCATCGAACCGAGGCGTCCCCCCCCCACCCACCGTCACGCTGTCCGAACCAACAAACACCGAACCCTCCAGGACGAGCAGTGGCTGCAAACAACGTGGTGCATTACAAACAGTCCGCTTCACATGTTCAGTTCAGCCGCCAGCACAACATTCAACATTTACCAGAAGATAACAACCCAACTGTTCTCATACCAACCCTAACCCAACCTGAGCTCCTCGTGTTCCTCCCCGCAGACTAAACTCTGGACTTCTACATTAACCACACAATTAAAAGCTGGAGTTTTTGCCATCTTATTAACTTCGCTAATCGATGATGCAATCGTCGTTGAAGCGGGCGCCATCTGTTTCCTAGCAGGAAGGATAATCAGCCAGGAAACGGAAACAATTTGAGCAGCGTCTCGTGGAGGCTCAGCGCTGTCAGAGGGGAGCACCCGAGGGCCACGGTCACGGATTTAAGGCTCCTCTGTGCTTTTTTGTTCCCTGCGGCACTCGAGGGACTCTCACTTTGAAGGGGAGGAGAGTTTTTCTGTCGCACGCCGTCAGAATGCAAACGGAGCCAGAACACGGAGGCGACTGACAGCTGAGGGGGTTGATGAACTCAGAGATTTGCCGGCAGTGTCCAGAGTGTCTGCATGCGGCGTCACGGCTCGCTTTCATCCAATATATCAGTTTAAAACAGATCAATATTCCTTTCAATTACAAACCAGACAAGGCCCAGTCAGTGTCATGCACCTGTTCTTCTCCTGCCTGCCTGCCTGACTGACTTTATTATAATATTTAAACCTGTGTGGTGTGGAAGGATTTTACTAATAAGTTTCAAACCTGCAGTGAAAGCTGAAAAGTTTATTAGATGGTTTTAGTGTCTCATGGTTGTTTCAGATGGTTTTATAATAAGAAACCAAACATCAGGTAATGCAGGTTAGAATAGACGACACGGTGCATGTTTAGGTTTGCTCACATGTGTCACGTGTGTTCATTTAAACCTCACTGATGCAGATTTTCTATTTCAGCTTGTTTTTCTAAGCGGTTGAAGACTGATAAATGTGAAAGGGATCAGAGCAACAGACACTGTGTCTGATTGAGTCAAAGTGAAGTCATTCAGAGTAAATGAAGCAGCTAGCACGTCTCATATTCCTGCTGCTATGATGATGATGATGATGGTGGTGGTGATGGTGATGATGATTTGGTAATGGTGGAGGTGGTGGTGGTGGTGGGAGTCAAAGTGAAGTCATTCAGAGTAAATGAAGCAGCTAGCAGGTCTCATATTCCTGCTGCTATGATGGTGATGATGGTGATGGTGGTGGTGGTGGTGGTGGTGGTGGTGGTGATGATGATGGTGGTGGTGGTGATGGTGATGATGATTTGGTAATGGTGGAGGTGGTGGTGGTGGTGGTGGGAGTCAAAGTGAAGTCATTCAGAGTAAATGAAGCAGCTAGCAGGTCTCATATTCCTGCTGCTATGATGGTGATGATGGTGATGGTGGTGGTGGTGGTGGTGGTGGTGGTGATGATGATGATGATGGTGGTGGTGATGGTGATGATGATTTGGTAATGGTGGAGGTGGTGGTGGTGGTGGTGGGAGTCAAAGTGAAGTCATTCAGAGTAAATGAAGCAGCTAGCAGGTCTCATATTCCTGCTGCTATGATGATGATGATGGTGATGGTGATGATGGTGATGGTGGTGGTGGTGGTGATGATGATGATGATGGTGGTGGTGATGGTGATGATGATTTGGTAATGGTGGAGGTGGTGGTGGTGGGAGTCAAAGTGAAGTCATTCAGAGTGAATGAAGCAGCTAGCAGGTCTCATATTCCTGCTGCTATGATGATGATGGTGATGATGATGGTGGTGGTGGTGGTGGTGATGATGATGGTGGTGGTGATGATGATGGTGGTGAATGAAGCAGCTAGCAGGTCTCATATTCCTGCTGCTATCTTTGGGAATCTTCATTTCCTGCAGAGCCTCCCAGCAGCTCAGACACAGATTACAGGGACCACGGAGCCCCAGCCGCCTGCTCTCTTCCTGTTAGCCTGCAGCGGTTTGCAGAGGAGAGGCGTTGATGAAGAGGAGAGGCGGTGATGAAGAGGAGAGGCGGTGATGAAGAGGAAGCCGCCGAGCGCATCGGTCCACCTCCACTTTATTATCTCTTTGTGTCATCTGTTAGAATGACTCACACAACCAATCACAGAGCAGCTCTGTGCTGTAGAGGCTCAGCCGCTGCTGAAGATGATGATGATATGATGATGAAGATTGTGATGGTGATGATGATGACAATGATGATGGTTATGATGGTGATGCTGATGATGAAGATGGTGATGATGATGAAGATGGTGATGATGATGAAGATGTTGATGATGCTGATGATGATGATGGTCATGGTGATGGTGATGATGATGATGGTGATGATGATGATGGTAATGATGATGATGATGCTGATGATGATGGTGATGATGATGATGATGCTGATGATGATGGTGATGATGATGATGATGGTGATGGTGATGATGATGGTCATAATGATGATGGTGATGATGATGATGGTGATGATGATGATGGTAATGATGATGATGATGATGATGATGCTGATGATGATGGTGATGATGATGATGATGGTGATGATGGTGATGATGATGATGGTCATAATGATGATGGTGATGATGATGATGGTGATGATGATGATGGTCATAATGATGATGGTGATGATGATGATGGTCATAATGATGATGGTGATGATGATGATGGTCATAATGATGATGGTGATGATGATGATGATGGTGATGATTGTGATGGTGATGATGATGACAATGATGATGGTTATGATGCTGATGCTGCTGATGAAGATGGTGGTGATGATGATGATGATGGTGGTGATGATGATGATGGTCATGGTGATGGTGATGATGGTAATGATGATGATGCTGATGCTGATGCTGATGATGATGATGATGGTGATGATGATGGTGATGATGATGATGATGATGATGATGATGATGATGATGATGATGATGGTAATGATGATGATGATGCTGATGGTGGTGATGATGATGATGATGGTGGTGGTGATGATGATGATGATGATGGTGGTGATGATGATGATGGTGGTCATAATGATGATGATGGTGATGATGATGATGATGATGAAGGTGGTGATGATGATGACGGTGGTGGTGATGATGATGTTGATGGTAATGATGATGATGGTAATGATGATGATGATGATGGTAATGATGATGATGATGATGGTAATGATGATGGTAATGATGATGATGATGGTAATGATGATGATGATGAAGGTGGTGATGATGATGACGGTGGTGGTGATGATGATGTTGATGGTGATGATGATGATGGTAATGATGATGATGATGATGGTAATGATGATGATGATGATGATGATGGTAATGATGATGGTAATGATGATGTTGATGGTGATGATGATGATGGTAATGATGATGATGATGATGGTAATGATGATGATGATGATGATGATGGTAATGATGATGGTAATGATGATGATGATGGTGATGTTGATGGTGATGATGATGATGGTAATGATGATGATGATGATGGTAATGATGATGATGATGATGATGATGGTAATGATGATGGTAATGATGATGATGATGGTGGTGATGATGATGATGATGATGATGGTGGTGGTGATGATGATGATGATGATGATGATGATGATGGTGTATATGGATGTATTCAATTATTTAATAGTTTTAAGGTTATAATGTTAAAATAAAAGCTATTTTCTGTGCTTCTTGTCGTACTGTCAGATATCTGAAACCAGACTTACAGAAGAAATCTAAGCACAAAACGACGGTGATGAAAAAAACTCTCAACCCCGAATTCAACGAGGTCAGAACTGACTCACCTTTCTTTCTCTGTTCAAACTGTTGCTGTGATTTTATTTTTATTGCTAGATTTCCACTTAACACAAGTCATATTTTAAGGTATGTTTTAGTAGAAAAGTAGTAATAGTAGTAATAGTTTATTTCTTCTTTTACTATTTTTTTTATTCCTGATAGTTCCAGCTGAGCTTTTTTATGTTTTAATACTTTATTAATTCATTAATTCATTTTTTATGTGTACTTTTTTTTTTCTTTTTTTTTTTTTTGCAGTATTTCGATCTTTTAGGGAGAAAGGAAAAGAGGAAGGAAGGCAAGAATGATAGAGGGAAGGAAGGAAGGAAGGATAGATCCATCCATCTATCCATCTATCCATCCATCCATCCCTCCCTCCCTCCGTCTATCCATCCATCCATCCACCCATCCATCTATCCATCTATCCACCCATCCATCCATCCACCCATCTATCCACCCATCCACCCATCCATCCATCCACCCATCCATCCATCCCTCCCTCCCTTATTAAAATGTTGTAACAGCAGAAAGGAAACCAACAGCTTCCTATCAATCTATCATCCATCCGTCCCTCCGTCCACCCATCCATCCATCCATCCATCCCTCCCTCCGTCCATCCATCCCTCCCTCCGTCCATCCATCCGTCCCTCCATCCCTCCATCCATCCATCCCACCCTCCCTCCCTCCATCCATCCATCCCTCCCTCCCTCCCTCCCTCCCTCCGTCCGTCCGTCCATCCCTCCCTCCCTCCATCCCTCCCTCTCTTATTAAGATGTAAGAGCAGAAAGGAAGCAGGTAGTGGTGTGTTGCTGCTCGTCCTCAGAGAGGAAGTGTTAGTAACGCTGGACCTCTCAGACCTGCGTGCTGGAATGAATGTGTGTCCCTGCAGGAGTTCTTCTATGAGATGTCTCTGTGTGTCCCTGCAGGAGTTCTTCTATGAGATGTCTCTGACGGAGCTGGCCAACAAGACGCTGGAGGTGACGGTGTGGGACTACGACCTGGGACGCTCCAACGATTTCATAGGTGAGGAGCTGAAACCTTTGATCACTGACCCTCTGGATGAGTTTCTCTTTGAACACCGAGAGATGAGATCCATTCATCTCAGCGTCACCTTCTCAAAACTGCCTGTCTATCTATCTATCCATCCATCCATCTATCCATCTTCCTTCCTCTCTCTTTCGTCCCTTCCTTCTGTCCACCCTTCCTCCCTCCCTTCTTCTTTCCTTCCCTCTTTCCTTCCTTCCTTCCTCCCTTCCATTCTTCAACCTACTGACTGTGTAGAAATCTGATGTTTTAACTCCACAGATGAAGAACAACAGTATTAAAACACACGAGACTCATGCAACCTATAATAGAAGGTAATACTGGGTTGCTGGTTTATACTCTCATTTCACCTTATTATGCTAGAAGAGCAGCTTTCTCACTAACTCCTCAGCGACCCAATCAATGACCACGCTAAGTAGCCGCCATCAGTAGAAACCGGCTTGTTTGCTCCTCAGGCTGCACATCTGACAACATGCTGAACCTCCACCATTCATGATTTCAGTCCTCTTCCTTCCACTGTTCCGGTCTTGTATTCGTCCACATGTGGTGCTTTAATGACGTCCAGCTGAACTTTTTAGTCCTGCTGTCAAATTTGGTGGGACATTAACGGAGGTCTGGGAGGAGACGTGGTCCTGGTCATCTCAAACGCTCTCCCGCCTGGCTTAGTGCGTCATCTTGAGCCATCTCTACAGCCCTGCTCGTTGTTCTTTTCTGAAGCAGCACAGCCTCCACTTCAGTCTTTGTTGCTTCCCCGTCTCTCTCTCTCTTCAGTGTTTTCATTTCTCCACTTGACAAATGCATCTACAGCTGCTGTCCCAGTCGTGAAATGCCAGATGATGCTTTTGAGGCTCTCTTGTGAGGCAGTTACCTTTCTATGGGTGGAGAGGATGTCCATCCCTTTTGTCTGGAGGTACTTGGACAGCAGAGTGGTTTATTCAAACACTCTCAGGGATTTCTGTGCTGTTAACAGTTTCATATCTCAGCAGGCCCTCTTTCATCAGGAGGCACATCTGCACATCGTTTCGGGTCATGTTGGCCCAACTACTATCAAAGTAAAGCATGCATTAAGTATGTTAGAAAACGCTTACAGTGGCTATAATTCCTAACACTGCTATCCTGTAATGGTTATTAAAGTCATTAATATTAGGTCTTTACCTCTCATCTGTCTCTCTCATTCTCGTGATCGATATATCTGAGAAATCCAGAGAGTTCTTGATAAGGTGAGATGAGGCGGAGATTCTCGTAAAGGCAAAGATGAGACAATTCAGGAATTCTTTCTTAATTCATGTTTAATGAATACAAGCTCGGAGAACTAGTCTACATGCATGAGACAATTCTAAAGCCAAGTCCACATGTACCAAAACGATCTTTCCCCCCTCCGTGTTCCCTGGCATTGTTTCAAGAAGAAGAAACGGATCCATCTCAACACGACTCAACACGCTACTTCATATTCCAGCCTATAGGCGGCGCTGTTTCAGAAATTCACCGGAGAGGAGGAGGCTATAAGAGGTGGAAGGCTAAGCTCGAGGGGTGTGGCGATGACATCATGGAAACACAGGTATGTGTCTTCACCATCCAAACGAACATTCAAGGGCTGCGTCTGGGACCAGGTTTCGGAAAGCTTGGTTTCCACCCTGGGACCAGGTTTCGGAAAGCTTGGTTTCCACCCTGGGACCAGGTTTCGGAAAGCTTGGTTTCCACCCTGGGACCAGGTTTCGGAAAGCTTGGTTTCCACCCTGGGACCAGGTTTCGGAAGGCTTGGTTTCCACCCTGGGACCAGGTTTCAGAAGGCTTCGTTTCCACCCTGGGACCAGGTTTCACCCTGGGACCAGGTTTCAGAAGGCTTCGTTTCCACCCTGGGACCAGGTTTCAGAAGGGTTCGTTTCCACCCTGGGACCAGGTTTCAGAAAGCTTGGTTTCCACCCTGGGACCAGGTTTCAGAAAGCTTGGTTTCCACCCTGGGACCAGGTTTCACCCTGGGACCAGGTTTCAGAAAGCTTGGTTTCCACCCTGGGACCAGGTTTCAGAAAGCTTGGTTTCCACCCTGGGACCAGGTTTCACCCTGGGACCAGATTTCAGAAAGCTTCGTTTTCAGGCGTTTACAGTATTTGTTTGGACGATCGGCCAAAACGATGCAGGGCGACGGTGTGGGGCGGGTGGGGCCGGGGGTTGGGCTGGGGCTGGGCGGGGAAAGACTTCCTGGTGGGTTTCAAGGCTTCACTCTGCCGCTGCTAGCTGCTTTCCAACTAAATTTGTCCCGTGTTTGTAATTCTGATGACAGACATACTCGACCGTCTGGCTCGTAGCCTGAGCCGTCTACGGGGGAGTAGAAGGGACAAAAAGGCTTGCAACATTAAAATGCGATTAAAAAACATTAACGCTGACAGCCCTAATCAAAATACATCATACGTCTTCTAGAGACATAATGCAGTACATGAACTACTACAGGAGATACAAACCATTACCAGACATGATCTCATTTATAATCATCCATCAACACAAGTCCAGGTTTGTTTTCTCTTTTTTCCAGCTCTCTCCTTCTTACACTCTCTTTCCTCTTTCCAGAAAATTCTTAAATTTATCAGTTTCTACTCTGACCGAAAAAGTCAACCTTTCCATCATATAAGTATTGTGCATTACATCAACCCAGTCCTCCCTCTGAGGTGCCTCTGTCTTCTGCCACTTCCTAGTAATGGCAGCCAACATGATCCTAAACATGTATTTGTCTCCTGCATTTGTAATTCTTTCGTTCCCTTTTCCCAAAGTATAATATGTCAAATTTAAATGGAAATGTTACCCTCAAGATTTTCTCCATACAGTTCTTCAAATCCTGCAGTAAGGTTTAATAGAGGGGCGTTCCCAAAAAACATGAAAATGATTGTCTTCCTCTTCTCCACATAGTCTCTGTTTCTAGTTCCTGCTGATATTTACGTCTGTCAGGTGATTAAAACTCCGTCCACTAACTGCAGCACTTCCTGCTTCCTGTCGGCGTTTAGGTGGCGTCTCCCTGAGCTGTCACTCGCAGGGCGACGCTCTCCGTCACTGGATGGACTGTCTGAAGAATAAGGGCCGCAGGGTGGAGCGGTGGCACATCCTGACCAATGAGCTGCCTCGGACCCTCAGCCACGACTAAACGCCGAGCAGCCGCCTTCAATGCATGCAGACAGTCGCTGTCAGGGATCACACGGTTCACAGAGGTCCTCCGCTCACTCTGTGGGACGGACTCAACTAACTTCATCAGCAGGAAATGAGAGATAAAGTGTATAATAATGATGATAATAATACTACTAATACTAATAATACTAATAATGATGTGAGCCATCCTGAAGGTTGGAGAGCAGAGTGCCTTCATTACTGATCAGAAGAGAAGAAGCGTCACACCTGCACTCAGCATCAGCATCATACTGTTAACAGACATGTGAGACGTCCAACTCACAGGAAGTCAACAGAAACTGAAACTGTAGAGAGATCACCGCATTTAAAGTACCACTGAAATTAAATTTGCATGGGGGTGAGGGGGGGGGGGGGGGGGGTTTGTTTTGTTTCAATCAGCCTGGTAGCCCCCCGTGTGGGAATAGTCCTGGAAATTCAGGGAAGCAGGTGTTTGCTGCTCTTTAACGGATGTGAAGTTATTAACCAGACGTGCTTTTGCCAAATGAACCTCTGACAGTGTTTTCATACAGGAACCCTAAAACCTCCTGTTGTCCTCGTGTCAAGGAAGGAAGGGAGGAAGAAGGAAGTAAAGGGGGGGGGGGGGGAGAAGGCAGGGAGGAGGGAAAGAATGAGGGAGGGAGAAAGGAAGGGAGGAAAGAAGGAGGGAGGGAGGGAGGAAGGACAGAAGGAAGAAAGGAGGATGGAGGAAGGAAGGACAGAAGGAAGAAAGGAGGATGGAGGAAGGAAGGGAGGAAAGAGAGAGAAAGGCAGGACAGAAGGAAGGGAGGAAGGAAGGAAGGAAAGAGAGAGGAAGAAAATAGTATTTTCTTCTTCTCTCTTTCCTTCCTGTATAATACAGAGAGAAGGAGGGAGGGAGGAAGGAAGGAGGGAGAAATGAGGGAAGGAAAGAAGGAGGTAGGGAGGAAGGAAAGGAAGGAAGGGGGGGAGGGAGGAAAGGAGGAAGGAAAGGAAGGACGGGAGGGAGGAAGGAAGGAGGCAGAAAGGAGGGAAGGAAAGTAAGGAAGGGAGGGAGGTAGGAAAGAAGGAAGGAAAGAATGAGGGAGGGAGGAGGGAGGAAGGAAGGAAGGAGGGAAGGGAGGAAGGAAGGAAAGAATGAGGGAGGAAGGAGGGAGGAAAGAAGGAAGGAAAGACAGACAGTTTGTAACTTTTTCTTAGTAAAATAGAAGTGTTGGACCTGATGTGAAGATGTTTTGGTGTTAAAGGTGCTAACAGTCTAACAGTGAGTGTGTTCCAGTGGTTCAGACGTTTATTATCATCCACAGACGACAGGAATATTAGTTCTCATATTTAAGGTTTATGTAAAATGATACGGAGCTCTTACGGAGAACATCAACCATCAGCTGCTTCCATATACAGACTGTACAGTGTGTCTCATCTCAATGCATGGATCACTCTTCTGCTGCTCTCCTCAATGAGACTGTGAAAAACAAACTGTATCCTGTTGTTGCCATGACGACGATGATGATGATGACGATGATGATGACGATGATGATGATGATGATGACGACAACGGTGATGATGATGATGACGATGATGGTGATGATGATGGTGACGACGATGATGACGATGACGACGATGATGACGATGATGGTGATGATGATGGTGATGATGATGACGACGATGATGATGATTGCGACAATGACGATGATGTTGATGATGATGATGACTATGATGATGATGATGATGATGATGATGATAACGATGACGACGATGATGATTGCGACAATGATGATGATGACGATGATGTTGATAATGACGATGACTATGTGTGTGATGATGACGATGATGGTGACTATGATGATGATGACGATGACGACGATGATGATGATGACGATGATGATGACGACGATGACGATGATCAGGGGGCGCCGATTTATGTTCTTGCACACACGCACGCACACACTCACTCACTCTCAGTCTCACTCACCCGACCCCGAAGTACCCACAGAATCGGCGCCCCTGGTTGCCATGATGACGATGATGATGACGATGACGATAATGATGATGATGATGATGATGATGATGATGATGACACAAGTGGTTCTTCCTCGGTTGTTGCATGATGCAATATGTTGATATACTTTATATCTCTGTACTCCCCCTTCCTGCCTGTTTTCTAAATCAAAGTGAAGTGAGACATGACGAGACATTCAGGTGCAGCTGGTGTTTACAGTGTTTAATCGTTGGCTCTTTTATGCACGACTGTACGTACGAATGTGGCTTTCTATACGATATATATCGTTGAACTGTTGTTTACACTGATCTCGTGAGTTTACAGGTGTTCTTACATTTCTATCAGGTGTTTTATGTACGATGCAACAATAAATTTGGAATGCAACACAAGCTAAGTTTGTCCTTGTGCAGCGGAGCTCCTCGTTGTCGCCACACTGCCCCCTACAGCTTTACAGTAGAACTGCAACACATCACTTACTGTGTGTGTGTGTGAGTGTGAATGAGTGTGAGAGTGTGTGTGAGTGTGAGTGTGTGAGTGTGTGTGTGTGAGTGAGTATGAGTGTGAGTGAGTACGAGTGTGTCATTGTGTGTGTGAGAGAGAGAGAGAGTGTGAGTGTGAGTGTGTGAGTGTGAGAGTGTGTGTGAGTGTGAGTGTGGTGAGTGTGTGTGTGTGTGAGAGTGTGTGAGTGTGAGTGAGTATGAGTGTGAGTGAGTACGAGTGTGTCATTGTGTGTGTGAGAGAGAGAGAGAAGTGTGAGTGAGTGTGAGAGAGTGTGTGAGGAGTGTGAATGTGTGTGTGTGTGTGAGAGTGAGAGAGTGAGTGAGTGTGTGTGGTGAGTGTGTGTGAGTGAGTGAGTGTGTGTGTGTGAGTGTGAGAGAGTGAGAGAGAGTGTGAGTGTGAGAGAGTGAGTGTGTGTGTGTGAGAGAGTGAGTGTGTGTGAATGAGTGTGAGAGTGTTGTGGTGAGAGAGTGGTGTGAGTGTGTGTGCGAGTGAGTATGAGTGTGAGTGATTGTGTGTGTGTGTGTGGTGTGTGTGTGTGTGTGTGTGTGTGTGTGTGTGTGTGAGTGAGTGAGTGTGAGAGAGTGAGTGTGTGTGTGAGAGAGAGTGAGTGTGTGTGTGAATGAGTGTGAGAGTGTGTGTGTGAGAGAGTGTGTGAGTGTGTGTGCGAGAGAGAGAGTTTGAGTGAGTGTGTTTGTGTGAGTGTGTTTGTGTGAGTGAGTGTGTGAGTGTGAGAGAGTGTGATTGTGAGTGAGTGTGCATGAGAGAGAGAGTGTGAGTGTGAGTGTGTGTGTGTGTGTGTGTGTGTGTGTGTGTGTGTGTGTGTGTGTGTGTGCATATTTAATGCAACACCAGAACAGATGAAGCTGAGTTTTTGTCCTTGTGCAGCAGAGCTCCTCGGTGTCGCCACACTGCCCCCTACAGCTTTAAAGTAGAACTGCAACACATCACTCTGTGTGTGTGTGTGAGAGAGAGAGAGTGAGTGTGTGTGTGAATGAGTGTGAGAGTGTGTGTGGTGAGTGTGTGTGAATGAGAGTGTGATTGTGAGTGTGGGTGTGAGTGCGAGCGAGTGAGTGTGAGTGAGTGCGAGCGAGTGTGTGTGTGTGAGTGTGTGTGAGTGAGGTGTGAGAGTGTGTGTGGTGTGTCATTCATCTCCCTCCTCTTGTAATCTCATTCCTTCTTTTCTTTCATTTCTGATTTTTTTCTTTTATCACATTTATCTCGGCTCAGGTCGCTTCCAACAATTAAACGAGTGTCAAACCTCTCTCTCTCTCTCTCTCTCTCTCTCTCTCTCTCTCTCTCTCTCTCTCTCTCTCTCTCTCTCTCTCTCTCTCTCTCTCTCTCTCTCTCTCTCTCTCTCTCTCTCTCTCTCTCTCTCTCTCTCTCTCTCTCTCTCTCTCTCTCTCTCTCTCCTGTGTACAGCAGATAAAAGCAGGAGTGAATAATAGCACTTAAGAGCTTTATTGACTCTCCAGCTGTCAATCATCACGCTGCTCAGCCTTTACATGAACGTGCAGAGCATTACAGGAAAAATACAACTACATGAATATATTGTTCATTCTGACGCTGAAGGAGTTTCTAGGTTTTTATTTTATATGTTGAATTGAAGCTTTTAGTGTTTTAAAATGTGATGTAATGTTTTCTAAAGAAGATTGGAGGAAATATCACAGCTTTGAAAATTAATAATACTTAAATTTACTGAGTTTAATGACAAAATATAGTAAAAATATGTGAAACTGTAATAGTCTGTAGATGAGTGGTAGTATTAGTAGTAGTAGTATCAGTAGTAATAGTATTAATAGTAGTAGTATTACTATCAGTAGTATCAGTAGTAGTAATAGTAGTAGTTGCAGTAATATTAGTAGTACTAGTAGTAGTAGATTCAGCTTATTTCAGGTATTTTATTAATATAAAATTGGGGCTATTTTTTCTTTATATTGTCTTTTTTTGATCCATGCAGGTTTCATATTTGTTCAACTTTAATTGTACTGAGAAAATAGATTTAAAACTTTATGACGTCATCACAATGTAAAGTCTGTGGGCCGAGAGGGAAACTGAACATGTGCCGCCCCGCCCCAAAGCAAAGTATAGTATGCTGATACAGCCAACAGAGCAGCTACAGATATACAGACCTACAATACATCAATACATACACACTGAATCCAATGTAAGGCCTCTATTATGCAACATGACTTAACACCAACATGACAGCTGATCAACATCCAACATCAAGACACTGCGCAGCATCACCATCAGATCACGTGACACAACATCAAAAACAGCACATACTGCCCGACTGCTCTGCACCCTGACAGGAAACTAATAAATCACTTCAAAAATAAAATACATTTTTATAACAGACACAAACATGCTCCAAAAATGTACTTCACAAAGCGAGAGAGAGATATCAGCCAACAGCAGGGCCAGAGAAAAAAAAATAGCACTCACTGTTGACTGGTAGATGAAATCCTTCCTGTGATCCTTCATGATGAATCGCTTGGGTGTGTCGCGTGTGTCCCGTAGTAGTCCGTGCAAAAAGCGTGTGCAATGGAGACCGTGCGTGGACACAGGTGTTGTTACTATCAAGCATGTGAGGGATTATAGTTGTTACATACTGACTGCAAACCGGAAGCAGGTCCGCAATCATATCTTTATCTACCGATCCTGCCGTTAAATCAACCGCCATTTTTTTCCATCAATATAAACCAATCGCCATCACCTTTCCAGAATAGCAGATAGTAGTCATCACGCACCTGCGCCATGGGCCAATCAGCCAAGCTCATTAGAATGACGACGCCCAGACCTGCGCGCCAGAAACTCTGCGTGACGTAGAGGGCGGGCTGTCAATAACACATCAACATTTGATTGGCTGATGATACGGTCACTCAACGTTACGCAGCCAATAGCAGCGTCCGGCTCGATCAGAGGCTAGCAATGCAACTACTGCTAACCGATGCTAAACCGTGCTAGCCCTAGCTGTGATGCGTTTACAGGACGTAGGTGATAAGAGCTCCACAAAATATAACCATTCGTTTTCTGGATAAAGTTGCATACTGAACAAGTAATTGACTCCAGATAGATTTCAGAATGACCTTTTAATTATGGAAAAAACAGAAAAAGTAGTAATCACAATTTATTTAGAAAAAATGTTGTTTTTAAGATATTTCCTGTTCAATATTTACAAAAAGCTTTAAAATTTAAATGTAGAAATACTCAATTTTTTTGCCTTTCACTTGATGTTTTTAAATGAAATCATTATTAGTATAAGTCCACTTAAATACACTGAAGGTGATAAAATATTTAATATATCATTCTACTGTGGTTACACCATTTGACATTTTCAGGAGCATTCAGTCTGACTTTTGGTTAAAAAAATGGTGCAAATGTCATTTAAATGATATAAAACCAACAAAAATACTAAATGTACATTTTAACAAACCTGATGCTGCTTTTAAAACTAGTTTATAACATATTTTTGAATTGCCCATCTTACCAACACTTATTTATCACTGGAGCTTATATAAGTGGCTTTTATTACAATGTAAACTGAGATCTGACTCACAAAACATGATTGAATTCAGATCGATTTAAAAATGTTCAGCACATATTTTTCACTTCGAGCATCAAAACACGATTTCAGGAGCTTCTGAATAAAACACACAAAAGCAAAATCAGCTTTTCTTCTAAACTACAAGATCTGTGTTTCAGAGAGCTACTGTGTGTGTGTGTGTGTGTGTGTGTCTGTGTGTGTGTGTGTGTGCAGGTGCCTGTGTGTGTCTATGTGTGTGTGTGCGTGTGTGTGTGTGAGAGTGAGTGTGTGAGAGTGAGTGTGTGTTTGTGTGTGTGTGTGTGCCTGTGTGTGTGTGTGTGTGTGTGAGAGAGTGAGTGTGTGTGTGTGTGTGTGTGTGTGTGCCTGTGTGTGTCTATGTGTGTGTGTGCGTGTGTGTGTGAGAGTGAGTGTGTGAGTGAGTGTGTGTGTGTGTGAGTATGTGTGTGTGTGCGTGTGTGTGTGTGTGAGTGTGAATGTGTGTGAGAGTGTGTGTGTGTGAGTGTGTGAGAGTGAATGTGTGTGTGTGCAGTAATGATTGAGTCAGATTATTTATCAGAAAACCAGAGAAAGAAAAAAAGATGCTGCAGAACATGTTGAGTTTCTGCAGGAGCCGCTAACAGCTGACTCAGCACAATGTAAATGCAGAATATCTGACGACGCGTAACTAAATATCAGCTAAAAAACAGCTGACATTATTTTAACGAGGTTTTCTGGGGTCTCGCTTTTCCTGATGCTTTTAGTTTTTTGTTTCTGTTGGTGTGAGCATGTTTCCATCTGTCACATCAGCACAAAGACTTCCACACAAAAGTTCATTTTCACACCGAGACGATAAAAAGCAGCTGAAGAAAAACACTCAGAGATTAAAGATGTTTTAATTAGGGCTGTCAAACGATTAATTTGTTTAATCGAGATTAATCGCGGAATTTCCATAGTTAATCGCGATTAATGGCGTTTTGAATTGCATGTTTAAAATCCTGTTATTTTCCATTTGAAGGCAGTTTTAAGCCCATAATGTAAAGCATTTCTTACCAGAGTGTCTTAACTGGGAATCAATCACGGCTCTGCTGCGACTCCCACACTCCAAAATGGTCCTTTGGTGGAGCTGAGGCTGGCTTGGCTGCACCTGGGTGTTTAGCGTGGAGGTGCTAACTCAAACTCCACGTACTCCGGTGGTAGTTAAACTCCGTTTGACACAGGTTGCATTTTACTTTTGACTTGTCAACTGAAGCGTCTGGAAGTGTTTTAAAGTTAAACAAGCCGTTCAAAAGTCCAGTAGCTCTCTTACTTTCCATCAGCGCGGTAGGTTTACTGCAGGAGGCCACTTCAAAGCATAGCGCTACAGCTAGAGGAGCCGTCTACGGGGGAGGAGAAGGGACAAAAAGGCTTGCAGCATTAAAATGAGATTAAAAATAATTAACGCGTTATGGATTGCATTAATCTAATCGCTATTAAAGCGTTACCGCTGACAGCCCTAGTTTTACCACTTGTAAAATGTAATACTGTGATCTGAGTGAAATAACAATAAAACTTTTTGGATGAATAAAAATTAAAATAAAAACCCAATAAGCTGAAATTTAAATTACTGACGAAACTGAAATATAGAGTTTGAAGTTTGAGTCAATCAACGTTTCAGAAGCAGAAACTGTTTCACTGAACATTTATTTTACCTAAAAAAACAAAGATGATTCACATCTATACAAAATACTGATAACCACACAGAAGAAGAAGGAGGAGGAGGAGGAGGAGGAGGAGGAGGAGGAGGAGGAGGAGGAGGAGGAGGAAGAGGAGGAGAAGAAGAAGGAGAAGGCGGCTGCAGAGACGATCTATTCACATTCACATGGTCACTCTAGCCGCTGGCTGAATACATTTTATTTCTGCTTCCTGTGAATCTCAGCAGCCAATCAGACGTCTTCCAGGAGTGAGATCTGACAGATTTCTTCTAACAGCGATAGAAAAAGAAAAAGAAAAGAAGAAAATAAATAAATAATAGATTCTATTTTTAATATTGCAGAAACCGGTCTGTCACAAAGCAGAAAGTCTTCATTCTTTTTTAGTATCAGTGAAAACAGTAAAGGTGAGATTACATCTGGAAACCAGCTCACAGAAACACCAGCATCATCATCATCATCATCATCATCATCATCATCAGCATCATCATCATCATCATCATCATCATCATCATCATCATCAGCATCATCAGCATCATCATCATCATCATCAGCATCCTCGTCATCCTCATCCTCGACTGCTTCTCTCAAACATTTCTGTCATTTAAAACCTTTCTCTGAGATCTACTGACTCAGGTCAGATAGTTGAGCCCAGAGCTCTGAGATCTACTGACTCAGGTCAGATAGTTGAGCCCAGAGTTCAAACTAAACATGATGAAGCAGCTTTTACACAACTGGAACAAACTACCAGCAGAACTGAAATCATGTTTAAATCCAGGTTAAAAACATTTCTCTTCTCCTGAGCTTATGATTGAGCTCTTTTAAAGCACTTTACATTTTAATCTTTCATTTGCACTCTATGTCCTTTTAATGATTTTAAAGCTAATTATTATTTTATGCTGCAATCTTATATTTAATGCTCTAATCTAGCATTTTATTTCTCTCTTTCTATTTTTCTGTACTTTGTTTTTATTATGGGGGGGGTGGGGGGGTTAATTGTATGTTTTAATGTTTCTCAAATTACATGTTTTTCTGTTTTATGTAAAGCACAGTGAGTTGCCATTGTGTATGAAGTATAAATAAAACTGCCTTGCCTTTCTGTGGCTCAGACCTGTCCCCCCTCTAACCCCCCCTCCCGCCCCCCGCCCCCCCCGGTCCCCCCCCTGTCATTTAAAACCAAATGAAAGTCCAACTGAAATCTGCATTAATGAAGCCGCTTTGAAACTGAGACCCTGGATCAACCCGATAGGAGAGTCTCTCACAGCCTGTAACCCTCCTGTTGTCCTCCAGTTAAGGAAGGAAGGGAAGGAGGAAAGGAAGTAAAGGAGGAAGGGAGGAAGGAAGGAAAAAGGAAGGGTGGAAAGAGAGGAAGGAAAAAAGAGAGAAGGAGGGAGGGAGGAAGGGAGGAAGGAAGGAAGGAAGGAAGGAAGAAGGACAGAGGAAGGAAGGAAGGAGGATGGAGGAAGGGTGGAAAGAGAGGAAAGAAAAAAGAGAGAAGGAGGGAGGGAAGGAAGGAAGGAAGGAAGGGTGGAAAGAGAGGACGGAAAAAAGAGAGAAGGAGGGAGGGAGGGAGGACAGAAGGAAGGAAGGAAGGAAGAGTCAAAACAGACAGGAGGACGACAGGAAGGTTAAAGCAATCCTGATTAAACTTCATCTCCTGATCACACAAACAGAGCTTCATTCACCTGTGAAGATGATGAAGATGATAATGATGATGATGATGATGATGATGAAGATGATGATGATGATGATGAGCCTCACTCCTTCTAAAAAACACAATTAAACTAACTGAAGTGACTTTTCTCGTCTTCAGTGAAGCCAGAAACCTGCTGCTTTATTATAACATGAGACTAGCCACAGTGGGAGTCCTATCTGTGACAGTAGGGGGCGCCATTACAAGATTAAACAGCTGATTCACTGAGCGGCGACCAAATGAATAAATCATTTCAGTTGGACTTTTTGAAGGATAAAGTTTGGGTCTGTCGTCAGCTGTCTTCTGTCCAGTGGAGACGCTGCAGGAGACAACGTTTGCTCACGATGCCAAATAATAAAATAAAAACATACAAATAAATTAGATGAATAAATATGAAGGCTGTGTAGCTACCTGGAAACCAAAACTTCATCATGTCCCATTCAGAAAAACCACAAAGTCTTTAAGTACCAAATAATTCCATCTTTACATCTTTACATCTTCACAGGTTCAAATCTGACTTGTTGAGACGTTACAGGCGACGTCTACGTTCACGTCTGACGTCTGCTTGGGTTCATATTTTATGATTCTGAGTTCTGATATCTGAATGAAGAGTTGAACCAGAACAGATTAACAATGAGCTGAAACTATAAAGCTCTGTAAAGCTGAGAGGATCTCCTTGGTTACGGCTCATGCTACATTAGCTACATTAGCAAGATTAGCAACATTAGCCCCGTTTCCACTGCAGGAACTTGGGGCTAATGTTACGTTGCCGTTGGTTCGTCTCCACAGCAGGACGACCGCCTGGAGCTTAAACCAGTCCGTCCTGGGCGGGGCTTGAGGTTGACTCGCTGCTGATTGGATAAGCTCAAAGCGGGACGTAGCGTCAACAGAAAGCACCAAAATAAGCAGCATTTTTAAAACCCGGCAGAAGAAGAACAGAAGCTGAAAGCGTTTCCACTGCCGGGAAAATAATAAATCTTTAAGAACAGGAAAAAAAATGGGATGAATTCTTCCAACTCTTAAGAAGCCGGATGATTTGAACCTGATCAGATGAAACTATTTGGTGAGTAAAGACTTCAGATTGAAGACAAACATGGTTGGAACCTGCTGGCTCCTGATGGTGCTGCGTCACCTCAACACGTATCAGTTACAATAAACATTTCCTCTCCGAGCAGCGTCTCTGTCTCTCCCGACTCGTCCAATCACGCGTTCGCCACAAAGCACATGTCTTTCTTGAGGTGGATCTGCAGGCCGCTGGCGCTGGTGAAGGTTTTGGAGCACTGGACGCAGCGGTACGGCTTCTCTCCCGAGTGCGTGCGTTTGTGCTTCTTCATGGTGTCTCCGTCGCTGAAGGTGCGGCAGCAGTACGGGCAGCTGTACGGCCGCTCCCCCGTGTGGATGCGCAGGTGTCGCCGCAGGTTTCCTCTCTGGCTGAAGCTCTTGGAGCAGAAGGTGCAGCGGTGCGGCCGCTCGCCCGTGTGTGTGCGCAGGTGGCGCCGCAGGTCGGCCGACTGCGCGAAGGACTTGCAGCACCAGTCGCAGGCGTACGTCTTTCTCTTCTGCTCCAGGTGGAGGCGGAGGCTGCCGGCCTGGCCGAACGCCTCGCCGCAGCGGGGGCAGCGGTGGACCAGCTCGGGGACGTAAGCGGCCGCGGCTCCGTCATCGCTCGTCTCCTGAGAACTCTTCCTGTTGCGTTCGTGTCGGTCGACGCGCAGCACCGCCGCTCGCTCCGCCTCCGCTCTGAAAGTCGACTCCTCCGGCGGGAGGAGCGGGAGGAGCGGGACGTCGGCGTGCGTGCTCGGCGTCACAGACTCCGTGTGAGCTTCAGGTTCACTCACTTTGAACTCTTCAGGTTCAGTTTTGATGTGAGGAGCCGGGACCCGCGCCTCCTCTCTGAGCGCAGGAACCTCGATGTGGATTTTCGGGGGCGCAGCAGAGGAAGTATTGAGGGTGGAGAGAGAAGGAAGAGGGGAAGCCTTCCTGAACACTTCCTGCTGCAGCTCAGGCTTCAACCCCGACTCCCAGGACTCGGCCGGCTTCTGGTCTCCTGGCAGAGGAGTCTCGCTCTGGATCGACGCCGCCTGCTCAAGCTTCTGATTGGCCGGAGGCTGTCTGGTCTGGTTCAGGGTGGAGTCCGGCTCCTCTGAGCGGGGCCTCGGCTCCACATCGCCGGTCTGCTGCTCAGGAGCTGCCAAACCCAGACTGGACCTGGTGGACCCTGAAACAACAGAGTATGAAACATGAACACGGCTCAGACTCTTTCAGAGTAAAAAACACTCAACAAACCAACTGTGAGATTATATGATCTTTTTTTGTCTCCATCATCATAACGAACTTTCCTGTAATAATATATCAGAGACAGTTAACCCTCACAGCAGCCAGACTATAATAACACCAGACATGATGGATGGATGAGTGTGAACCTGTAATCTCATCACACGTTCAATATAATAACCATCATATGACAGGTTTAACCCTCCTGCTGTCAAGGAAGGAGAGGAGGAAGAAGGAGGGAAAGGAGGGAGGGAGGAAGGAAAGAAGGAAGAAGGAAGGAAAGGAGGGAGGAAGGAAGAAGGAAGGAAAGAAGGAAGGAAAGGAGGGAGAAAGGAAGGAAAGGAGGGAGGAAAGGAAGGAAAGAAGGGAGGAAGGAAGGAAAGAAAGGGGGAAGGAAGGAAAGAAAGGAGGAAGGAAGGAAGGAAAGAAAGGGGAAAGGAAGGAAGGGAGGGTCAAATTCCTTCCTCTGTCCTTCTTTCCTTCCTTCCTCTCTCCCTCCTACCTTCTTTCTTTCCTTACTTCTTTCCTCCGTCCTTCCTCCCTCCTACCTTCTTTCCTTCGTCCTTCCTTCCTCTGTCCTTCCTTCCCTCCTCTGTCCTTCTTTCCTTCCTTCCTCCCTCCCTCCTACCTTCCTTCCTTACTTACTTACTACTTTCCTCCAGCCTTCTTTCCTCCGTCCTCCCTGTCTTCCTTCCTCTGTCCTTCCTTCCTTACTTCTTTCCTCCATCCTTACTTCCTTCCTCTGTCCTTCTCTCTTTCTTTTCTCCCTCCCTCCCTCCTTTTTTTTTTTTTTAAACTGATAACTATGAGCGTGTTGGCGGTGGAGTGGTTAACGCGCATGTCACGTAATCACAACGTCCCTGGTTCGAGTCCGGCTAGAAACCAACGCTGCAGGTCATCCCCTTGCTTCCTGTCGGCGTCTCTTCTCTTCCTCTTCCTCTACAAATATAAACCTTTAAAAACGAACTTATAAAGCTGTATGCCCCCCCCCCCTCCCCAAGCATTAAATCCATCTGAGTCTTTAAAGCAGACAGATCTGCAGCATCGCTTCCTCCAGGTCTCGCCCCGGTGTTAGCCAGATAGCTCGGCCCTTACTCAGCCACTCAGTCTCGGCCTCCAGCAGCAGGATGTCCCGCAGCTGCCTCCGTAGACTCTCGTTCTCGCGCTTGGTCCGTGCCGTCTCCTCCCGGTACTCGGTCACCGTGTCCTCCACCACGTCCAGGATCTCCTTCACCACCGCCGTCAGCCGCTCCGTCAGGTAGGCGTTCAGCAGCTGCAGTTTGGTCATTTTGGCACCATGAACAGCTGCTCCACACACCGGAAACAGAGCCGGACAACAACAAAACGAAAACGGAAAAAACCCTCCTTCTTCGTCTCTGTTGTCCTTTCAAAATAAAAGCCACCGTTGCTGTTCCAACCTAAACTCCACTCTTGAAGCCTGAAATGTTATGACGTTTTCCTACGGTGGCTCAGAATGTGCAAAAATGGAAATATCTTAAAAATGATGGTAGCCTATACATTCTTAACCCTTTATAGGACACTCATTGAAAGGAAGGAAGGAAGGAAGGAAGAATGGAGGGAAGAAGGAAAGAAAGGAAGGAAGGAAGGTAGGGGGAGGAAAGAAAGAGAGAAGGAGGGAGGGAGGAAGGGAAGAAAGGAGGGAGGGAGGAAGGAAGGAAAGGAGGAAGGAAGGAAAGGAGGGAGGGAGGAAGAAGGAAGGAAAGGAGGGAGGAAGAAGGAATGAAAGGAGGGAGGAAGGAGGGAAGGAAAGAAGGAAGGAAAGGAGGGAGAAAGGAAGGAGGGAAGGTACGAAGTGAAAAAAATAATGATTCCTCCTTTCTTGTGTCCTTTGTGTCTGTATTCTGTATTTTAAAAGAAAAGTGTTGAGATTAGTTTTTGTATTATTTGCAGGGGTTATGAATTTTGTTTTGTTGTTAAAATTAAAAATACATTTTAAGTGTTAAGTTGGTTGCTAGTGGATACACTGACTAATAAACGGACCTTTGACTCATTCATCTTTAGATGTGTATTTGGGGAACACTGCTGTAAGGGATCTTTAACCTGCTGGCTTTGTGCTGCAGTTGCTCGCTGTGACCACTAGATGGCAGCGAGCACAGTCTGAACACTGTGAACACTTTTAAATCCAGGTTAAAAACATTTCTCTTCTCCTGAGCTTATGATTGAGCTCTTTTAAAGCACTTTACATTTTAATCTTTCATTTGCACTCTATGTCCTTTTAATGATTTTAAAGCTAATTTATTATTTTATGCTGCAATCTTATATTTAATGCTTTATTCTAGTATTAGTAATCATTATAGTAATAAAAGCAGTTAAAAAATGCATTTACTTCTTCCTTCCCTCCTTCCTTCCTTCTTTCCTTCCTTCCTCCTTTCCTTCCTCCTTCCTTCCTTCCTTCCTTCCCTCCTTCGCTTCCTCCTTTGCTCTTTCTTTCCTCCCTCCTTTCCTTCCTTCCTCCCTCCCTCCCTTCTTTCTTTCTTTCCTCCCTCCTTTCCTTCCTTCTTCTTTCCTTCCTTTCCTTCCTCTACTTCCTTCCTTTCCTTCCTTACCTCCTTCTCTCTTTCTTTCCTCCCTCCTTTCTCCCTTCTTTCCTTCCTTCTTCCTTCCCTCCTTCCTTCATATATTGTCTTCACCATATATGTCATTTAACAAAACATTAACAGCAGTGGTAATTACTGAAAGAAAAAATACAATTATAATAATAAAAGCAGTTAAAAAAATGCATTTAATCTGTAAAACATCTGAGATATATGTTTAAATGTTCTGATTTTCAGTCTAAGAATCAAAGATGTTCAGTTTACAGTCAGAGAAGACGAAGAAAAGCAGCAATTATTCACGTTGGAAAAGCTCCAACCAGAAGATGGAAGTAGACTTTAAATGATTATTTGATTCATTAATTCTCTGTTAATCAACTAATCAATGAACCAATCAGTGATTTTAATGCCTTGAAGCTTCTCATTACATGTAGATCAATAACTAACAGCAGGCTTTGACTCAGAATGAAGCTGTTTGTATTTCAGTCTCTTGAAAACTCATTGACATTCATTCAGTAAGGAGCTATAGCTAGCAGGGTATAATAATGTGTGTGTGCGGATTGACCCTTTAATGGCAGCAGAGATGACTGATAAAAGACTTTTTTATTGCTTTTCAAGTAAAACAAGTACAGCAGTCCGATACAAGTAAAAGGTATATTGCAATATAATAGAAATTAAAAATAAGGAAAAGAAAGGATGAGAGAAAAGAAAGAGAGAGAGAGACCAGGCGACAACCCCCCACCCCCACCCCCCCAAATTTGGATCTATATAAAACTCTTACAGGATATGACAGACCATGTTTTAACATGCATGACAGCAATTCCTGGATGTTATCTGCCATAGTTTGCCATGTTAGAACAGTACCAGCTCCAGCACCGTGTGTTCTTACCACTGAAAGCTCCATATTTATCCCTCCCTTCCTCCTTTACTCCCTTCCCTCCTTTTCTTCCTTCTTCCTCCCTCCCTCCCTTCCTCCTTTACTTCCTTCCCTCCTTCCCTTCCTTCCTTAACTGGAGGACAACAGGAGGTTAAGGTGGTTGTTTAAATGTAGATGAGCCTTATATTGGTAGAATTGAAGCTTGTTGTAGGTTTATACTTTGATAGAAATGATAAAAATGACCAGAACTCTTTAACTTTACTATGTTAAATAACACATTTAAGTGTTTTTACCATTATCACCATTGTATGCCTTAATAAGGGCAACACATCCTGGTGGAGATACAACTCATAAAATCCAAAATATATTAAAAATATGAAGGAAATATTTTACTTTAGGTGTAAATGACATAACTAGTGACATCACAATGGGATTTCTTAACATGTAATTTTCCATCCTGCCTGTTTAACCCTCCTGTTGTGTTCGAGTCAAGGAAGGGAGGAAGAAGGAAGGAAAGGAGGGAGGGAGGGAGGAAGGAGGGAAGGAAGAAAGGGAGATGGAAGAAAGGAAGGAAGAAGGAAGGAAGGAAAGGAGGGAGGAAGGAAGGAAGGAAAGGAGGAGGGAAAGAAGGGAAGGAAGGAAAGGAGGAAAGAAGGAGGGAAGGAAGGAAGGAAGGAAGGAAGGAAAGGAGGAAGGAAGGAAGGAAGGAAAGGAGGAAAGAAGGAAGGAAGGAAAGGAGGAGGGAAAGAAGGGAAGGAAGGAAAGGAGGAAAGAAGGAGGGAAGGAAGGAAGGAAGGAAGGAAGGAAAGGAGGAAGGAAGGAAGGAAGGAAAGGAGGAAAGAAGGAAGGAAGGAAAGGAGGAAGGGAGGAAGGAAGGGAGGAAGGAAAGGAGGAAAGAAGGAGGAAAGGAAGGGAGGAAGGAAGGAAGGGAAGGAGGGAAGAAGGGAAGGAAGGAAAGGAGGAAAGAAGGAGGGAAGGAAGGAAGGAAAGGAGGAAGGAAGGTAGGAAGGAAGGGAAGGAGGGAAGAAGGGAAGGAAGGAAAGGATGAAAGAAGGAGGGAAGGAAGGAAGGAAAGGAGGAAGGAAGGAAGGAAAAGTCAAAACAGATGGGTCAATTTGACCCGGGAGCACAACAGGAGGGTTAAGGGTTAAAATGTGAATGTAAGTGTTGGTCCAGTGGGGCTTGGTAAGTGTATGTGGAGGTTTCCAGCGTAGAGCCAGCATCTTTTTGGCAGCAGTGATGCCCGTTAGGAGGATACGTCTTTTCCAGCATGCCAAAAAATGAGTTAATGTTGAGTTGAGGACGTAGAATAATGTCTTACTTGAAATATGATCTGTATGATTATGTTTCAAAGGTTAATACTGTAAATATTAACAGCTGATCCACAAAGCTGCTGCATCTCTTTTTATCCAACAGGAAACTAACGGGACTCTCTCTGTAGACCTGAGACTGAGAGGTGTAGGCCTGCATTCACACCAGAACTCACATTTTGACTGAGCGGGTTTATTTTAATATGTGTCACCATGACAACACATAAAAAATAACCAATAACCAGAGGCGGACAGAGTACACAGCTTCCTTACTTGAGTAAAAGTACAGATACTTGTTTTTAAAAGTACTTGAGTATCAAGGAAGGAGGAGAAGGAGGAAGGAAGGAAGGAAGAAGGAAGGAAAGGAGAGGAGGGAGGAAGGAAAGGAGGGAGGGAGGAAGGAAGTTAGGAAGGAACGAAGGAAAGGAGGGAGTAAGGAAGAAAGGAAGGAAGGAAGGTGGAAGGGAAGGAAGGAAGGAAAGGAGGGAGTAAGGAAGGATGGAAGGAAGGAAGGAAGTTAGGAAGGAAGGAAGGAAAGAAGCAAGGATGGAAGGAAGGTGGAAGGGAAGAAGGAAGGAAAGGAGGGAGAATGTAAAAGGAATTGAAAGTAAAATCAAGTCATTTTCATCCCGGGCCTGCTGCGTCATCTTCCATTGTTTCCTCCACGGTTTCCTTCCTTCCTTCCTTCCTCCTTTCCTTCCACCCTTCCTTCTCTCCTTACTTTCCTCCATGGTTTCCGTCCTTCCTTCCTTCCTTCTCTCCGGGTACTCACGGTTATGGATAGAAATGTAGTGGAGTAAAGAGTACAATATCTGCCTCTCAAATGTACTCGAGTAAAGTACAGATCCCTCAAAATTGTACTCAAGTAAATGTACTCCATTACTGTCCGGCTCTGGTTACCATGACAACACATACAAAATAACCAATAACCAAAAACTCACATAAAAAATACATATATATAAACAGATGTGTACAAAACCTTCACAGAGTTGGTATTTATTGCACAGTGACGGACCGTGTTCATATTATTTAGAACATCATATTTATACATTAATGTTAACATATTTTAGTATATAATAATAATAATAATTATAATAATAATATATTTAAATATCTGTACTTGCTAACTGGTGCATTGTTGGGATTTTGCTCCGTCAGCACAAACGCAGCAGGACAGGAAAAAAAAGAAAAAGAAGAAGAAGAAGAGGCACAGCAAGTTACTAATGATTCACCAGGACAAGACAGGAAGTCACCAGCGTGTCCCTCCAAAATAAGAGCGTCACTGTCACGCTGCGGCTCCCAAACTACTCTTCATTAATTATTACACCCCGTCTGTTTTGACTGTTCCTTCTTTCTTCCCTTCCTTCCCTCCTTATTTCCTTTCCTCCCTTTCTCCCTCCTTCCTTCCTTCCTCTTTTCCTTCCTCCCTCCCTCCTTCCTTCCTTCTTTTCTCCCTCCCTCGTTCTCTCTTTCTTTCCTCCCCCCTTCCTTCCTTCTTTCTTCCCTTCCTTCCCTCCTTATTTCCTTTCCTCCCTTTCTCCCTCCTTCCTTCCTTCCTCTTTTCCTTCCTCCCTCCCTCCTTCCTTCCTTCTTTTCTCCCTCCCTCGTTCTCTCTTTCTTTCCTCCCCCCTTCCTTCCTTCCTTCTTCTTTCCTTCCTGCCTCCCTCCTTTCCTTCATTCTTCCTTCCTCCCTCCTTTCCTTCCTTCTTCCTTCCTCCTTCCTTTCCTTCCTTCTCCCTTCCTCCTCCCTTCCCTCCTTTCCTTCCTTCTTCCTTCCTTTCTCCCTCTTTTCCTCCCTCCTTCCCTTCCTCCTCCCTTCCCTCCTTTGATTCCTCCCTCCCTCCCTCCCTCCCTCCCTTCCCTCCTTTCCTTTCTCCCTCTTTTCCTCCCTCCCTCCCTTCCTCCTTCCTTCCCTCCTTTGATTCCTCCCTCCTTCCTTCCTCTTTTCCTTCCTCCCTCCCTCCCTTCCTCCCTTCCTCCTCCCTTCCCTCCTTTCCTTCCTTCTTCCTTCCGCCCTCCTTCCCTCCCTCCCTTCCTCCCTTCCTCCTCCCTTCCCTCCTTTCCTTCCTTCTTCCTTCCGCCCTCCTTCCCTCCCTCCCTTCCTCCTCCTCCCTTCCCTCCTTCCTTCCTCTTTTCCTTCCTCCCTCCCTCCCTTCCTCCTCCTCCCTTCCCTCCTTTCCTTCCTTCTTCCTTCCGCCCTCCCTCCCTCCCTCCCTTCCTCCTCCTCCCTTCCCTCCTTTCCTTCCTTCTTTTTATCTGAATTATTACAATAAAAATAATAAATGTATAAAAGGCGTCAAGAACTCTGTTGCTGTTTCGACACATGCATCAAAATTCATTATAAAGGTTTTGCATAATTTAACTTATATAATTACATATACAGGTTTGTGTATGACTCATAACCTGCGTATGGAAGTTGATTCTGAGCCACACAGTGAAGTAACTGTGCTGCTTTAATATGTTAGTTTATGTGCATTGAGACTTCCTGTTGTTTATTTGCACCATGAGTCATATCCCCGTACTTATAATGAGAAAACATATTTTTAGATTTACAGCTGGCGGAGTACTTCAGAGTCCGGTCCACACCAGAACTTATTATCATATTTTAACATGAATAAGTGTCACATTATAACGAGTTGTTTTATTCATGTAGTGAGTAAATAATAATAACAGTAAAAATAAGAAAACCAATTTATTACAATGTATTATTTTCTAATTATATCAAGAAATTCATCATGATCCTTATAAAGGCTTATTCTAAGGTTACAAAAACAGGTGATTAAACTAGTGCTGTCAGCGTTAACGCGTTAATCGCGATTAGATTAATGCAATCCATAACACGTTAACGTTAATGTGTCAAGCCTTTTTGTCCCTTCTACTCCCCCGTAGACGGCTCCTCTAGCTGTAGCGCTATGCTTTGAAGTGGCCTCCTGCAGTAAACCTACCGCGCTGATGGAAAGTAAGAGAGCTACTGGACTTTTGAACGGCTTGTTTAACTTTAAAACACTTCCAGACGCTTCAGTTGACAAGTCAAAAGTAAAATGCAACCTGTGTCAAACGGAGTTTAACTACCACCGGAGTACGTGGAGTTTGAGTTAGCACCTCCACGCTAAACACCCAGGTGCAGCCAAGCCAGCCTCAGCTCCACCAAAGGAGCATTTTGGAGTGTGGGAGTCGCAGCAGAGCCGTGATTGATTCCCAGTTAAGACAGTCTGGTAAGAAATGCTTTACATTATGGGCTTAAAACTGCCTTCAAATGGAAAACAACAGGATTTTAAACATGCAATTCAAAACGCCATTAATCGCGATTAACTATGGAAATTCTGCGATTAATCTCGATTAAAAAAAATAATCGTTTGACAGCCCTAGATTAAACACTAATTAAAACATACTTATCATGTTCAATTTCTGCTTTTATAGAATATTTGTATTGCAGGTTATTGTTAGACCTTTCTTTCTGAAAGCAATCTTAATTTTACATTTTTCTTTCAACATGACAGCAGCGTAAAATAACATACAATCGTAATTATTTGGGTTTATTTGAATTTATACACATCAATGAGCTATAAAACCAAGAGAGAAAAGTGTTTAAAACAAATAAACATATGCTGCTTCTACGGTTACTCCCTCCTTTCCTTCCTCCCTCCTTTCCTTCCTTCTTCCTTCCTTCCTTCCTTCCTCCCTCCTTTCCTTCCTTCTTCCTTCCTTCCTTCCTCCCTCCTTTCCTTGCTCCTCCCTTCCCTCCTTTTCTTCCTTCTTCTTTCCTTCCTTCCTTCCTTCCTTCCTTCCTCCCTCCTTTCCTTCCTTCTTCCTTCCTCCTCCCTTCCCTCCTTTCCTTCCTTCTTCCTTCCTTCCTTCCTCCCTCCTTTCCTTCCTTCTTCCTTCCTCCTTCTCTTCTTTCCTTCCTTCTTCCTTCCTTCCTTCCTTCCTCCCTCCTTTCCTCCTCCCTCCCTTCCTCCTCCCTTCCCCTCCTTTCCTTCCTCCCCTCCCTCCCTCCCTTCCCTCCTTTCCTTCCTTCTTCCTTCCTTTCTCCCTCCTATGCTTCCTCCCTCCATCCCTCCTCCCTTCACTCCTTTCCTTCCTTCTTCCTTCTTCCTTCCACCAAAAATCCTACACACTGCTCCTACACACTTTTATTTTGAAATTCTGAACAGACACTGCTTTTAATGTCAGCCCAGCCTCACACTGATGGAGGATGGAGGATGGAGAGGAAGGCAGCGAGCACACACACACACACACAGTTACACACACACAGTTACACTTACACACACACACACACACACAGTTACACACACACACACACACACTTCAGGCAACCCCTCCCTTCCCTCTCAGCTCTTGCGGTGTAACAGACGGTGAGCTGCAGCAGCGACACTCTGCACTCTGCATCATCATCACAATTCAACAATAAAAGCAGAGGGAAGAAAAAAAAAAAGGCTTAAAGAGATATTCTGCCTTTTTTTTTTTTTTTTTTTTTCCTGCAGGTGTGACGGGACGTTGGGCTGGTGCTGGGTGCTGGGTGGGAGCTGGCTGGTCAGACTTCTTCTTCTTCTTCTTCCTCAGCTCACCCGTCCTGCTCTCGTCTCACATCACTGGATTCTACGTCCTGTTTCTTCTTCTTCTTCTTCTTCTTCTTCTTCTTCTCCTCCTCCTCCAGAGACAAGATGAGCTTCACCCTGCAGCTTCCTGTTCACTAGGACCCGGTAAGAAACATCTGTGCTGATTTTTAGATTTTTTAGGAATGTGTGTTTTTTTTTTATTTCACGTCAGGTGTGTGAGACATGTGCTACTGCTGCTGCTGCTGCCACGGCGACTACGGTGGGTGTGTCAGTGTGTCGCCTTCCCTCCGCTCAGCCTGCAACACACACACACACACACACACACACATACACACATACATACCCACACACACACACACACACACACACTCACACACACACACACTCACACACACACACACACATCTGGATCTGTTTCTTTGTCTCTTGATTTGATGCATTTGGTGCATTTGGGACACCGACTGTGTGTGTGTGTGGTAGTGTGTGTGTGTGTGTGTGTGTGTGTATTAGTGTGGGTATGTGAGTGTGTGTGTGTGTGTGTGTGAGTGTGTGTGTGTGTGGTAGTGTGTGGGTATGTGAGTGTGTGTGTCAGTGTGTGCGGTAGTGTGTGTGTGGTAGTGTTTGTGTGTCAGTGTGTGGTAGTGTGTGTGTATGTGAGTGTGTGTCGTGTGTGGTAGTGTGTGTGTATGTGAGTGTGTGTGTGTGTGGTAGTGTGTCTGTGTGTGTGTGTGTGTGTGTGTGTGTGTGGTGTGTGTGTCTGTGTGTGTGGTAGTGTTTGTGTGTCAGTGTGTGCGGTAGTGTGTGTGTGTGTGTTGTGTGTGTTAGTGTGTGTGAGTGTGTGTGTGTGTGTGTGTGTGAGTGTGTGTGTGTTAGTGTGTGTGAGTGTGTGTGTGTTATGTGTGTGTGTGTGTGTGTGTGTGTGGTAGTGTGTGTTAGTGTGTGTGTGTGTGTGTGTGGTAGTGTTTGTGTGTCAGTGTGTGGTTAGTGTGGGTATGTGAGTGTGTGTGTCAGTGTGTGTGGTAGTGTTTGTGTGTCAGTGTGTGTGTGTATGTGAGTGTGTGTGTGTGTGTGTGGTAGTGTGTGTGTGTTTGTGTGTATGTGAGCGTGTGTGTGTGTATGTGAGCGTGTGTGTGTGTATGTGAGCGTGTGTGTGTGTGTGTGTGTGTGTGTGGTAGTGTTTGTGTGTTTGTGTGTATGTGAGCGTGTGTGTGTGTATGTGAGCGTGTGTGTGTGTGTGTGTGTGTGTGGTAGTGTTTGTGTGTCAGTGTGTGAGTGTGTGGTAGTGTGTGTTTGTGTGTATGTGTGTGAGTGTGTGTGGTAGTGTTTGTGTGTCAGTGTGTGAGTGTGTGGTAGTGTGTGTTTGTGTGTATGTGTGTGAGTGTGTGGTAGTGGTGTGTTTGTGTGTATGTGAGTGTCAGTGTGTGTGTGTGTGTGTGTGTGTGTGTGTGTGTGTGTGTGTGTGTGTCTGTGTGCGTGTGTGTTAATTATGTATAAAACGCGGTGGTTGTTGTGTCGCGTGACTTCCACTGCATCACAGGAGTGTGTTTAAAAAAAAAAAAAAAAAAAGGGGGAAAAAAGCAGGAAAGGAGGGAGGAAGGAAGAAAGGATGGAAGGAAGGAAGGATGGAAGGGAGGAGGAAGGAAGGAAAGAAGGAAGGAAAGGAGGGAAGAAGGAAAGGAAGGAAGGAAGGGAGGAAAGGAGGGAAGGGAGGAGGAAGAAAGGAGGGAGGAAGGAAGGAAGAGACGACCATTAAAGCCATGAGAGTCTGAGGCAAAGGAGGGAAGGGAGGAATGCTCGTCTCTTCCTTCCTTCTCCCTCCTTTCCTTCCTCCTCCCTTCCCTCCTTTGCCTCAGACTGTCATGGCTTAATGGTCGTCTCTTCCTTCCTTCCTTCCTTCCTCCCTCCTTTCCTTCCTCCTTCTTTCTTCTTCCTCCCCTCCTTTCCTCCTCCCTTCCCTCCTTTGCCTCACACTCTCATGGCTTTAATGGTCGTCTCTTCCTTCCTTCATCCCTCCCTCCCTTCCTCCTCCCTTCCCTCCTTTGCCTCAGACTCTCATGGCTTTAATGGTCGTCTCTTCCTTCCTTCCTTCCTCCCTCCTTTCCTTCCTCCTTCTCTTCCTTCCTTCCTCCCTCTCCTCCCTCCTTTCCTCCTCCCTTCCCTCCTTTGCCTCAGACTCTCATGGCTTTAATGGTCGTCTCTTCCTTCCTTCCTTCCTCCCTCCTTTCCTTCCTCCTTCTCTTCCTTCCTTCCTCCCTCCTTTCCTCCTCCCTTCCCTCCTTTGCCTCAGGCTCTCATGGCTTTAATGCTCGTCTCTTCCTTCCTCCCTCCCTCCTTTCCTCCTCCCTTCCCTCCTTTGCTCAGACTCTCATTGCTTTAATGGTCGTCTCTTCCTTCCTTCCTCCCCTCCCTC
>NC_070595.1:29524043-29554505 GCF_027409825.1 Scomber japonicus
CACACCCACAACATGACAGTAATGACACTAGTGTGTGTGTGTGTGTGTGTGTGTGTGTGTGTGTATATGTGTGTGCTGTATCAGTGGATCAGTGTGTGTGTGGTGTGTGTGCTGTATCAGTGGATCATTGTGTGTGTTGTGTGTGTGTGTGTGTGTGTGTGTGTGTGTGGAGGCGGAGCAGCCATCTGCTTTTAGACAGATGATACAGTACTTAGTCTGTAACAGTCTGCTGCATGTCAACCTGTGACAGGTGTGTGTGTGTGTGTGTGCGCGTGTGCGCCTGTGTGTGTGCTGTATCAGTGGATCAGTTGGTGTGTGTGTGTGTGTGTGTGTGTGTGTGTGTGTGGTGTGTGTGTCCTTTTATCCACATTACTGATGATTATTTATCAAAACTCTGATTGTGTGAATATTGAGTGGAAGCACCCGACAGTCATCAAACATATGGTGATATATGATCTCTCTCTCTCTCTCTCTCTCTCTGTCTCTCTGTCACTCTCTCTCTCTCTCTCTCTCCTCTCTCTCTCTCTCTCTCTCTCTCTCTCCTCTCTCTCTCTCTCATGTCTCTCTCTCCTCTCTCTCTCTCATCTCTCTCTCTCATCTCTCTCGTCTCTCTCTCTCTCTCTCACTCTCTCTCTGTCTCTCTCTCTCTCCGTCTCTCTCTCTCTCTCTCTCTCACTCTCTCTCTCTCTCTCTCTCTCTCTCTCAGATGAGGCTGCAGCTGAAGACAAAGTGACGTTCACCGTAGGAATGAAACAGAGCAAGTTCGAGACGCTGATGACGAAGGAGGAGATCGAGGAGGAGCAGAGGTCAGTCCAGCCTTCGTCCTTTCTCTCCTCTGCATCGCGACGTGAAGCATGAGATCAGAGTCTAGAGCTGTCCTGCTAATGATGGGCTAACAATGTGCTAATAATGTGCTAATAATGCGCCAACAATGTGCTAATAATGGGCTAACAATGTGCTAATAATGCGCCAACAATATGCTAATAATGGGCTAACAATGTGCTAATGATGTGCAAACAATGTGCTAAAAATGTGTTAATGACGGTGCAAACAATGCACTAATACTGCGCTATATAATGCACTAATAATATGCTAACAATGTGCTACCAACGCGCTAACAATGTGGAAGTTAAAGTAGATGGTACCGATTCATCTACATCCATCTATGAAACTTCTTCAGATAGAAGAATAAATCCGGAGACTTCCTTTCTTTCTTTTCTTTCTTTCTTTCTTTCTTTCTTTCTAAATCTGATTAGTGGAAATCATTGAAAACAGAAACATGATGGTTAATAATAAAATAAATAATCCTGAGGTCTGAACTACACACAGCTCTTATATAAAGACTGTTACGTCTGTCGCTGAGCTCTGGAGGCCTGAAGGTGGACAAACGTTCTCTTTTAGTGACAGACTGGAGAGAAAACACACCACACACACACACACACACACACACACACACACACACACACTTTTACAGTTTTTGGTTCTTTTTCTTTATTGTGTGTGTGAGTGAGGGGAGGTGGACGTCTGCAGCCTCCTGATTGGACGCAGCAGGCTGTTAAAATGTTAGCGTGGCTGCTTCATGGTGCTCGTGTTGAGGTTTTAAGGAGAAGCAGGAGAGGGAAAGTCGTGACTCACGGCCAAATAACATCACAGATGATTAAATATAAGCTGGAACCGCATCCAACTTCCTCATTCCTGATTCAGAGTTTACACCATGATTCATGTTCACAGTTTAGCTTCAAGGAAAGTCTGTAAATACCTCTGAGATCCTTTACTGCAGTATTATAGTGATGTAGTATGCAGTATTACAGTAAAAAGTACTGCAGTATTATAGTGATGTAGTATGCAGTATTACAGTAAAAGTACTACAGTATTATAGTGATGTAGTATGCAGTATTACAGTAAAAGTACTGCAGTATTATGAGTGATGTAGTATGCAGTATTACAGTAAAAGTACTACAGTATTATAGTGATGTAGTATGCAGTATTACAGTAAAAGTACTGCAGTATTATAGTGATGTAGTATGCAGTATTACAGTAAAAGTACTACAGTATTTATAGTGATGTAGTATGCAGTATTACAGTAAAAGTACTGCAGTATTATAGTGATGTAGTAATGCAGTATTACAGTAAAAGTACTGCAGTATTATAGTGATGTAGTATGCAGTATTTACAGTAAAAGTACTGCAGTATTATAGTGATGTAGTATGCAGTATTACAGTAAAAGTACTGCAGTATTATAGTGATGTAGTATGCAGTATTACAGTAAAAGTAGTTGATATATTATTATGTATGACATCATTAGATTATTAATAGAGAAGCATCAGTGTTAGAGCAGCATGTTACTGTTGTAGCTGCTGGAGGTGGAGCTAGTTTATATACTACTTTATATACAGTTAGCTAGTTTACACTACTTTATATACAGTTAGCTAGTTTATACTACTTTATATACGGTTAGCTAGTTTATACTACTTTATATACAGTTAGCTAGTTTATACTACTTTATATACAGTTAGCTAGTTTACACTACTTTATATACAGTTAGCTAGTTTTATACTACTTTATATACGGTTAGCTAGTTTATACTACTTTATATACAGTTAGCTAGTTTATACTACTTTATATACAGTTAGCTAGTTTACACTACTTTATATACAGTTAGCTAGTTTACAACTACTTTATATACAGTTAGCTAGTTTTATACTACTTTATATACGGTTAGCTAGTTTATACTACTTTATATACAGTTAGCTAGTTTATACTACTTTATATACGGTTAGCTAGTTTATACTACTTTTATACAGTTACAGTTAGCTAGTTTATACTACTTTATATACGGTTAGCTAGTTTATACTACTTTATTACAGTTAGCTAGTTTATACTACTTTATATACAGTTAGCTAGTTTATACTACTTTATATACAGTTAGCTAGTTTACACTACTTTATATACAGTTAGCTAGTTTACTACTTTATATACAGGTTAGCTAGTTTACACTACTTTATATACAGTTAGCTAGTTTATACTACTTTATATACAGTTAGCTAGTTTACACTACTTTATATACAGTTAGCTAGTTTACACTACTTTATATACAGTTAGCTAGTTTACACTACTTTATATACAGTTAGCTAGTTTACACTACTTATATACAGTTAGCTAGTTTACTACTTTATATACAGTTAGCTAGTTTACACTACTTTATATACAGTTAGCTAGTTTATACTACTTTATATACAGTTAGCTAGTTTACACTATTTTATATACAGTTAGCTAGTTTACATTACTTTATATACAGTTAGCTAGTTTATACTACTTTATATACAGTTAGCTAGTTTACACTACTTTATATACAGTTAGCTAGTTTAGTCCAGTGGTTCCCAACCTAGGGTGGGGCCCCTCCAAAGGGTCAGCAGATAAATGTGAGGGCTGGTGAGATGATTAATGGGAAAGAAGAAAAAACAAAGTTCTGATTCACAAATGTGTTTTCAGTTTTTGGACTTTTTCTCTAATCTTTGATTTTTGCTGAAATATTGGATCATTTGAACATCTTATTGAAATGAAAGCATGTGAGAAGTTTAGAGGGAAGAATCAGTATTTGGTGGAGCTGTTAACAACTCATAGACATCTGAAATGTGAGCCGACTACACACTGCTGACTGGTTTCATCTTTAACAAATGTGTTGGATTTTAAAAGCTTGTTATATTTTCCATTGTTGTCAAATCTGCATCTGAAAAGTAACTAAAGCTGTTCAATAAATGTAGTGGAGTAGAAAGTACATCACATGGAAATACTACAGTAAAAGTACTAGTACCATCTAACTGTACTACAGTAAAGTACTAGTACCTCTAACTGTACTACAGTAAAGTACAAGTACCTCTAAACAGTACTACAGTAAAGTACAAGTACCTCAAACTGTACTACAGTAAAGTACTAGTACCTCTAACTGTACTACAGTAAAGTACAAGTACCATCAAACTGTACTACAGTAAAGTACTAGTACCTCTAACTGTACTACAGTAAAGTACAAGTACCTCTAACAGTACTACAGTAACAGTAATAGTACCTCTAACTGTCCAACCATCATGTTTCTCTGACTGTTTGTGGAGCTTTGTGTGTCTCTCCTCTCTCACCTCGTCCACCTTTATCTTTTCAGGATAGGAGCTTACATCTGATTTTACTTCTCTATAAATCAACCTCAGCACACACACACACACAGGAAAATGGTAAGGCGCTGTTTATATTGAATATCACCCCCCCCCCCACACACACACACACACACACACACACTCACCTGTCAGTACGGATAGATTTATTATTTATTTCCAAAGTCATTTTTGGTATCTTAAATCTAAAAAAGAAGGAAGGAAGAAGGGAAGGACAGAAAGTAGGACAGATTGAGGGAGGGAAGGAAGGAAGGAATTAAGGGAGGGAGGGAAGGAAGGGAGGGAAGGTGGGAGGAGGGAAAGAAGGAGGGAGGGGAGGGAGGGAGGAGTGGAGGGAGGGAAGAGAGGAAGGTGGGGGGGAGGGAAAGAAATAGAGAAGGAGGGAGGGGAGGAAGGAAGGAAGGGAGGAAGGATGGGAGAAAGGGAGGAAGGAACAGTGAAACGTGACGGTGAGGACGACGGGAAGAATCGGCTCGTAAACCGTCATTAAATTCATCACCATGAGTTGAATGTATTGATAAATCCGTAATAATCAGTCTATCCGTGCTGATAATGCCCCCCCCTCCACCCCGCCAACCCACTGACCCACCCCTGACCCCCTCCCTCACTGGCCCCCACCTCCCCCCCATCAATGCCTGCCCTCCCCCTCCAGATCTCATCAATCCTCCCACATGGATCCATTCATGCTTTTAACTGGATCCATGTTCGGCTGCTGGGTCTGAGGTCACATGGTGTGTCTGCCCCCCCACAACCCCCCCCACACCCCCACCCCACCCCCCACCCCACCCCCCACCGCATGTGTCTCACTGCTGGGGGAGAAAACTAGCTCCATGTCACGCTGTTATGTCATTAAATTAGAAAATAAACACAAGTTACAGTTACTGATGAAAAAGGAAGTTACATCTGAAGTCACACCTGCAAGATTTTACTCATTTTTAAATATTTAACATCCAGAGCGTCCCTGTGGGTCTGAAAGGGTTAAATATGGGTGTCAAGTGGGTTTTTATAGAGTGGTTTATTATAGAGCCGGGAACGAATAAGCAACTACACTTTAGAAACAAGCCCAAAAAATCCCGAAACCTACGACTACCAATATCTGTAAGCGGCTTTACAGAAAAAACAAAGTCGCTTATAATAACGGACTTGGGCAACACGGACAGTTTACCAATCTGTCCCCACGGATTGGTAAACTGTGCACCACATTTATTTTTCTCTCCGTTGACCCTCGGGGGGGGGGCTGCGTAGTAGAAAAAGTTGCTTGTTTTCACAGACCTGGTTGCTTATTTGTCTCGTGAGATCTGGCAACACCCAAACACCCCGTTCTTACCACAGACTGTATAGAAGAAACAGACGTAACATCCGTGACGTCACCCATTGGTTTGTGGACTGCTGCTCGGAAGCCAATAGTTTCTAATCTAGGCAGCGCCATCTTGAAAATTTCAGGTGCATGCTGGGAAAAATAAAAACACGGATTCTACTTATATGGGCATGAGGCGGAGCCATGGGCGGATGCGGGGAGGTTGCTATGGTTACGAGGCTGGATCTCGAGGACATTGGTCAATCAACCTGTCAATCAGGACGTAGCCACACCCTAATGCATACCCTGCTTTATCGTCACATATAAAATCAGGGAGGCCAAAATGTCCCAAATGATCATCATACCTGCATTGAAGAAGGCTTTAAACTAGCGATTGAGACCATAACACATTTTGAAAACGTTTACTGAGGTTAGAAATCAAGTGAGAAGTTGGTGAATTCTCCATTGACTTGTATAGAGACGGTCGCCCCCTGGTGGCCTTTTGATAGAATGCAGCTCTAAGTTACTTCCTGGTTGGCCTCATTTCAGAGGACAGGAACTCCCCGCCTGGTTCTTACTAGCAGTGAATAAGGAGCGCTAGCATAGTGTCACTAGTGATCACTACCTGCCTTCACAGGTAAAGGTGTAGTTACAGCAGTTGTGCACGTTTGGAGCTTTTCCACTTTACAGTTCCAGCTCTACTCGGCTCGTCCTCCATCAGGGATAGTTCCTGGTACCTGCTGCTCCATCAGGGATAGTCCCTGGTACCTGCTGCTCCATCAGGGATAGTTCCTGGTACCTGCTGCTCCACCCTGGGTACCTGCTGCTCCATCAGGGATAGTACCTGCTGCTCCATCAGGGATAGTCCCTGGTACCTGCTGCTCCATCAGGGATAGTCCCTGGTACCTGCTGCTCCATCAGGGATAGTTCCTGGTACCTGCTGCTTCTTTAGTATCTGCTCTGCTGAGGTTCCAAGCGAGTCCCGAGCAGAAGGAAGGAAAATAAGACCAGAAGGAAGAAAGGGAGGGAGGAAATAAAGAAGAAAGGGAGGGAGGAAGGAAATGTCTTACATTTACAACCAACGATAATAATAATAAAGTCCTGATGTCCTGGAGTACTAACTGATTAGCAGTACTTATTAAACATCCTTTAGTCCTCTGAGCCTCCATGTGTTCCCTCTGGTTCTGGTTCTGGTGGAGGTTTTTCTCTCCTTATCGGTTCGGGTCTTTCATCACATCTGTCAGCTTGTGTCCGGCTGTGCTAACCCTGCATGCTGCACGCTAACGCCACGCGCTAACGCCACGTGCTAACGCCACATGCTAACGGTGAGTGTTCATTAAGATCAGCTGATGTACGGTTAAAGGACAAGTTCACTGTTATACTGTTAAAGCTGCTGCTTTCATTTAATGATCCACTTTATCATGCATGTATGGACAGAAAGAAAGAAAGAGGAGGAAGAAATGATGAAGAAGAAAGGAAGAAATGATGAGGAAAGAAAGAAAGGAAGAAATGATGAGGAAGAAAGGAAGAAAGAAAGGAAGAAATGATGAGGGAGGAAGAAAGATGAGGAAGAAAGAAAGAAATGATGAGGAAGGAAGAAAGATGAGGAAGGAAGAAAGAAATGATGAGGAAGAAAGAAATGAAAAAAGATGAGAAAGAAAGAAACAAAGAAAGATGAGGGAGGAAGAAGGGAAGAAATGATGAGGAAGAAAGGAAGAAGGATGAGGGAGAAAGAAATGATGAAGAAAAAGAAAGATGAGGAAGAAAGAAAGACGAAGAAGAAATGAGGAAAGAAGGAAGGAGGGAAGGAAGGAGGGAGGGAGGGAGGGAGGGAGGGAAGGAAGGAAGGTGGATGGAGGAAGGAAGGAAGGAAGGCAGGAATGAGAGGAAGGAAAGAAATGGAGAAGGAAGGAGGGAGGGAAGGAAGGAAGGAAGGAAGGTTAATGAACCTTCAGCATGAATCACTTTACATTCAGCTTTTAAACTTTCAAATAAAAACTGTCTTCTCTTTTTCTTTCAGAGTGCCTGAATGATCCACTTCCTCTTCCTCTTCCTCTTCCTCTTCCTCTCTGATTATTCTCCATCACTAGAGACGACGACGAGCACAGGAGAGAGACATTTATCGTTTTAGTGTGTGTGTGTGTGTGTGTGTGTGTGAGAGAGACGTGAAGCTGAAATATAGCAAACGTCTTCACACCAAAGTGCCTTCAGGAATCTGTGTGTGTGTGTGTGTGTGTGTGTGTGTGTGTGTGTGTGTGTGTGTGTGTGTGTATGTGTGCGTGACTTCTATTAACCTTTTGTGTCGTCCTTCCGGGTCAAATTGACCCCGTCTGTTTGGACTGTTCCTTCTTTCCTCCCTTCCTTCCTTCTCTATTTCTTTCTTTCCTCCATCCACCTTTCTTCCTTCCTTCCTCCTTTCCTTCCTCCTTTCCTTCCTTCTATCCTTTCCTCCCTCCCTTCCTTCTTCCCTCCTTCCCTTCCTTCTTCCTCCCTTCCATCCTTCCTTCCTCCCTTTGTTCTTCGTCCCTTCCTTCTTCCCTCCTTTCCTTCCTTCTTCCTCCCTTTGTTCCTCCCTCCCTTCTTCCCTCTTTCCCTTCCTTCTTCCTCCCTTTGTTCTTCTTCCCTTCCTTCCTCCCTCCTTTCGTTCCTACCTTCCTCCCTTCCTTCCTCCTTTCCTTCCTCCCTCCTTTCCATCCTTCTTTCCTTTCCTCCCTCCCTTCCTTCTTCCCTCCTTCCCTTCCTTCTTCCTCCCTTCCATCCTTCCCTTCCTCCCTTCCTTCCTTGACTCAAGGACAACAGGAGGGTTAAAACTGTGAAGTCCAGCGTGTGTGTGTGCGTGTGTGTGTGTGTGTGTGTGTGTGTGTGTGTCTGAACCATCGTCTTCCACGCTTCACTTTTCTCTCCTGGAGTTTGTAATAAATGTGTGAAACCCAAACACATGAATTTAATTTCTTGTTGTTAGAATGACGATGTAATAAAACCCGATGATGTCATAGTGATGATGTCATAGTGATGATGTCATAATGATGATGATAATAATAAGTGCGTGTCATAATCTGTGTGCTGATGATTAACAGGAAGTGATGTAATAGAGTTATGAGGGTTTATTATTATTATGTAAATTCTGGATTTATTAAAAGAGACGTTTGTAAAATGAGATTTGTTTCATCCTCGTCTGTTCCTTCTTTCCTTCCTTCCTTCCTTCTTTCCTCCTTCTCGCTTTCTTTCCTTCCTTCCTTCCTTCCTTCCTCCTCCTCGCTTTCTTTCCTTCCTTCCTTCTTTCCTTCCTTCTTTCCTCCTTCTCGCTTTCTTTCCTTCCTTCCTTCCTTCCTTCCTTCTTTCTTTTCTTCTTTCCTCCTTCTCGCTTTTCCTTCTTTCCTTCCTTCTCGCTTTCTTTCCTTCCTTCCTTCCTTCCTTCCTTCTTTTCTTCTTTCCTCCTTCTCGCTTTCCTTCCTTCCTTCCTTCTTTCCTCCTTCTCGCTTTCTTTCCTTTCTTCCGTCCTTCCTTCCTTCCTTCTTTCCTCCTTCTTCCCTTCCTTCCTCCCTTTGTTCTTCTTCCCTTCCTTCTTCCTCCCTTCCAGCCTTCCTTCCTTCCTTTCTTTCCTTCCTCCTTCCCTCCCTCCCTTCTTCTTTCATTCTTATTGCACAATTCAAGAGTCTTTCTCAAAACAGGCAACAGCGCCATCAAGTGGCCGTGTGAAAAAAACAGCAACACAGATGAAGGTGGGGGGGGGGGGGGGGGGGGGTGTAATCTAGTTGGGGTCCCTAACGATGGTTGTTTGGATAAAACATCACAGAGGATTGACTCATTTATCTTAATATTTGGAGTTAAGCAGCAGCTGCTCTTTATTTCTGACTGGCTGGGTGATTATTGGTCATTATTGGTTATTATTGGTTATTACTGGATGGATGCTCTGTGCTCAGCTTCTATCAATGATGGAAAGTAGCCACTAAACGTATATCCAAATGATAGATGGAAGAAAAATTAACCAAAACAATAATTAATACATTTTAAAAATGTGTTTTAGAAGACGATGTTACAAATATATGAATGTTTGAACAGCTGTTTTAATGTACAGAGGATGAGAAATAGATTATATAATGTAGTTAATTAACATTTCTAATTGTCGATCAGTATTTAAATATCATTTAAGGGAATGTGGAGGGTTTGCATAATATTTTAAACTCAGATGGTTTTAATATTTTACTTAAAGGACCAGTGTGTCAGATTTCGAGGCACCTGTTGGGACACAGCCCCGTGATAAAGAGTACAGATATAGTTAGACATGTTTGATTTAAACAATAAGCTCTTAAAAGTTTGTCTCTCTGCTGAAAATGTCTCACTCCAAATAATAAATGAATGAAATCACAGTGAGAGCAGAGGTTGGTTTCATATTCAGAGAATCCAAACAATCCTTTTATTTCTTGAAGTTGTTTGACAGCTAACGTCAACGTCTTCCTGCGAGGCTCAGTCGGAGTCATGTGACCTAGCAGACGCGTCAGCTGTTCAGAGCACATCCACATATCATGTCACACGCTGCCTTTCTACATGTCAGCAGCAGAGAAGATCATGTGTGTGTGTGTGTGTGTCTGTGTGTGTGTGTGTGTGTGTGTGTGTGTGTGTGTGTGTGTGTGTGTGTGTGTGTGTTGAATTCCCAGGGTGCAACAGGAGCAGCTGGCAGCCATCTTCCTGCTGCTGAGGGAGAACCAGGAGGCGCTGGGGGAGGTGACGGAGGGCGACATGGAGGAGCAGCTGAAGCTCTACTCCCTCTGAGGGGGCCTCAGAGACGGTTACTGCGGCAACGCCCACTCGCAAAACTTGAATGTGAAATACTGAAGACGTATGTTTTTTGTACTTTTTTTCAAAGCTGCGGCTTGTTCTGGTTCAAACGGTTTACTTCCCTGTTCCAGTCAACTCATTTTTATGAGTTTGACCCTGATCTGAACGTCTACAGATGATCAGTCAGGAGGTCGAATGATGATTTAAATACATTTACACACACTGAGCTGCATCCTTACAATCACTCAAACATGAACACACACATATATTCTTCACATCTGCAGCTCTATATTAATATTCTGAGTCTCTACTGGAATATCTTTACATGACTTCCAGTTAAAAACTTCTTATTTATCTTGTACTGCTCCTTTATGCAGCCGCTCAGTTCAGCCTCTGTCTGTTAACAGGTCGTTTTAGCTCCTGTCTCTTTAAGGTCCCCCCTTAGCAACCACGGAACAGAATGGACAGCCCCTAGCAACCACCTTAGCAACCACGGAACAGAATAGACAGCCCCTAGCAACCACGGAATAGAATGGACAGCCCTTAGCAACCTCCTTAGCAACCACGGAACTGAATGTACAGCCCCTAGCAACCACCTTAGCAGCCACGGAACAGAATAGACAGCCCCTAGCAACCACGGAACAGAATGGACAGCCCTTAGCAACCACCTTTGCGACCACAGAACAGAATGGACAGCCCCTAGCAACCACGGAACAGAATGGACAGCCCTAGCAACCACGGAACAGAATGGACAGCCCCTAGCAACCACGGAATAGAATGGACAGCCCTTAGCAACCACGGAACAGAATGGACAGCCCCTAGCAACCACTTTAGCAACCAAGGCTATAGAGGCCACAGCTGTTTATGTACAGGCAGCAAACTTTCAGAGCAGGATTCAACCCGAACACACTGTTCAGGGTCAAATGTGATTTTTTATTTTATTTTGGGAGCTGTGAAATGTTCCTAGTGTGACCCACAGGATACAAAAATGGAAACAAAATGTATTTTTATATTTATGTAAATGTTCAAATTTGATGTGTTTATTACAAAAAAATTCAAAAAATCAACTTTAAACGTTTTATTCATTATATTCTATGAAATGTTATTTTTAAACCATAAAATAGTGACTGTGAATGTATTTTAATCAAACACTTATTAATGACTGACATTTATGAATGTGAAATGATGTAGAAACTAATTATGAGTCAGAATATGAGCAGTATGTAAAGGGTTAAATAACAGAAAACCACCAGAAGCTGAACATGAACCCTTTACATTCAGCAAAGAAAAGAGAAAACCAAAACCAAAGAATAATAATATACACTATCACAATACTTCATGTTTAACCCTTTATAGGACACTCATTGAAAGGAAGGAAGGAAGGAAGGAGGAAAGGAAGGAAGGACGGAGGAAGGAAGGAAGGAAGGAAGGAGGAAGGGAAGGAAGGAAGGAGGAAGGAAAGGAAGGAAGGACGGAGGAAAGAAGGAAGGAAGGAAGGTAGGGGGGAGGAAAGAAAGAGAGAAGGAGGGAGGGAGGAAGGGAAGAAAGAAGGAAGGAAAGGAGGAAGAGAGGAGAGAAGGAGGGAGGGAGGAAGAACTGATGGAAGTAAGGAAAGGAAGGAAGGGAGGAGAGAAGGAGGGAGGGAGGAAATAAGGAATGAGGGAAGGAGAAAGGAAAAGAGGAAGGGAAGAAAGAAGGCAGGGAGGAAGGAAAGGAAGGAAGGAAGGATATTTTGGGATATTTACAGAAGTTACCAAATATAATGATTTGAAGTGTTAAAGTATCTATAACATATATTTCTTTACCGTGTCTTCTCTGTCTGTTACCAACTGTTACTTTACTGTCCTGCTTCACTCTCATAGCGAGCTTTTCAGAATAAGAGCTGTAATAAAAACCCACTGTACTCTACCTGCTACACACACACAGTCATCTGGAGACAAGCTGCTGAACATAGTGGAGCATTTAGATCAGGGGTGTCAAACATGCGGCCCGTGGGCTAGGACCGGCCCGCCAAGGGGTGCAATCTGGCCCACTTTCCTTCCTGTGTTCTTTTCCTTCCTTCCATCTGTCCTTCCTCCCTTCCTTTTATCCTTTCTTTGTTCCTTCCTTCCTTCCTTCCATCTGTCCTTCCTTCCTTTCTTCCTTCTGTCCTTCCTCCCTACCTTCCTTTTTTCCTTTCTTCCTTCTGTCCTTCCTCCCTACCTTCCTTTTTTCCTTTCTTCCTTCCTTTCTTCCTTCCTGTCTTCCTTCCATCTGTCCTTCCTTCCTTCTGTCCTTCCTCCCTACCTTCCTTTTTTCCTTTCTTCCTTCTGTCCTTCCTCCCTACCTTCCTTTTTTCCTTTCTTCCTTCCATCTGTCCTTCCTTCCTTTCTTCCTTCTGTCCTTCCTCCCTCCCTTCCTTTTTTCCTTTCTTCCTTCCTGTCTTCCTTCCTGTCTTCCTTCCATCTGTCCTTCCTTCCTTTCTTCCTTCTGTCCTTCCTCCCTACCTTCCTTTTTTCCTTTCTTCCTTCTGTCCTTCCTCCCTACCTTCCTTTTTTCCTTTTTCTTCCTTCTGTCCTTCCTCCCTACCTTCCTGTTTTCCTTTCTTCGTTCCTTCATTCCTTCCTTCCATCTGTCCTTCCTTCCTTTCTTCCTTCTGTCCTTCTTCCCTACCTTCCTTTTTTCCTTTCTTCGTTCCTTCATTCCTTCCTTCCATCTGTCCTTCCTTCCTTACTTCCTTCTGTCCTTCCTTCCATTGTCTTTCCTACCTTATTTTTTTCCTTCCTTCTGTTCTTCCTTCTTTCATTCTTTCCTTACGTCTGTCTGTCCGTCCTTCCTTTTGTCTCTTTCCTTCCTTCCTTCCTTTTTTCCTTTCTTCCTTCCTGTCTTCCTTACATCTGTCCTTCCTTCCTTTCTTCCTTCTGTCCTTCCTCCCTACCTTCCTTTTTTCCTTTCTTCCTTCCTGTCTTCCTTCCATCTGTCCTTCCTTCCTTTCTTCCTTCTGTCCTTCCTCCCTATACTTCCTTTTTTTCTTCCTTCTGTCCTTCCTTCCATTGTCTTTCCTACCTTATTTTTTTCCTTCCTTCTGTCTTTCCTACCTTCCTTCCTCCCTTCCTTCCTTCCTTCCTTCCTTCCTTCCTTCCTTCCTTCCTTCCTTCCTTCCTTCCTTCTAATGATCCGGCCCACATGAGATCAAATTGGTCTGTATGTGGCCCTTGAATGAAAATGAGTTTGACTCCTCTGATTTAGATATTTCCCTCAGGAGCTGGTGGAGAGTCAACACAGAGCTAAAAGAGAAGAGAGAATATTAGACTTTACATTCAGCAGGTTGGACAGAAACACGATGAACTGATGATGATGATGATGATGATGATGATGATCAGTTAACTGCTGGATGTGGAGATAAGTTTGACGTCATTACAATAAATTTAAAAAAAGCTAAATTATAAACATGAATGAATTTGGAGTTTCTGTAAATGTTGGTTACAAACTGATGTGAGCTGGATTTCTTTACATTTCTCTTTGTGCCTTCTTGTCTCCAAATTTGATGGTAAAGTTTTCAGTGTGACGTTAAACTTTAGTGTGACTGGAGCTCAGATCAGACAGAATAAGATTTCAAGAATAAAGATGTAATATTCTGATCATTGAAATGTATTTAAACTAGGGCTGTCAGCGTTAACGCATTAATCGCAATTAGATTAATGCAATCCGTAACACGTTAATGTTTTTTAATCTCATTTTAACGTTGCAAGCCTTTTTGTCCCTTCTACTCCCCCGTAGACGGCTCCTCTAGCTGTAGCGCTATGCTTTGAAGTGGCCTCCTGCAGTAAACCTACCGCGGCCCAGTTTCCTTCTTCCTCTTTTCCTTCCTTCCTGCCTTCCAGTCTTCTCTTCTTTCTTATTCCTCTTTTCCTTCCTTCTGTCTGTCCTTCCTACCTTTCTTTCTCCCTTCGTCCTTGTCTTCTTTTTTCTTTTCCTTCCTTCCTTCCTTCTTCCTTCCTTCCTTCCTTCCCTCCAGTCTTCTCTTCTTTCTTATCCCTCTTTTCCTTCCTTCCTTCCTTCCATCCTCCTTTCCTTCCCTCCGGTAGACGGCTCCTCTAGCTGTAGCGCTATGCTTTGAAGTGGCCTCCTGCAGTAAACCTACCGCGCTGATGGAAAGTAAGAGAGCTACTGGACTTTTGAACGGCTTGTTTAACTTTAAAACACTTCCAGACGCTTCAGTTGACAAGTCAAAAGTAAAATGCAACCTGTGTCAAACGGAGTTTAACTACCACCGGAGTACGTGGAGTTTGAGTTAGCACCTCCACGCTAAACACCCAGGTGCAGCCAAGCCAGCCTCAGCTCCACCAAAGGACCATTTTGGAGTGTGGGAGTCGCAGCAGAGCCGTGATTGATTCCCAGTTAAGACACTCTGGTAAGAAATGCTTTACATTATGGGCTTAAAACTGGCTTCAAATGGAAAATAACAGGATTTTAAACATGCAATTCAAAACGCCATTAATCGTGATTAACTATGGAAATTCTGCGATTAATCGCGATTAAAAAAATTAATCGTTTGACAGCCCTAGTTTAAATATTAAATCATCAAACTTTACAGGTGCAGTATTAACACTTCATCATCACAATATTACGTCTTGTTTCTTTTTAAAGTTTCACCACTTTCAAGTGAATTCAATACTAGGACTGTTTTTAATATTTTTAAATGTTATCTAAATGTAATCTTTAGATTTTAATACTCTGACATATTTTCTTTTTTTAGGACTCCAGCTTGTGTTGTTTTCTGTTAGCTGATGTTTAATGACTTTTGCTTTTGTGTGAATTTTTCTTCTTTTTTCTGTTTATAAATTATACATTTGACTTCAGATAAATTCTGTAAACACTTTTTTTTTTTTTTTTAAATGACAATAAAAATCTTTACTAAAGCAAAACCGGTTGTTATGCTGCTGATTTGAATTATATGAAAGAAGAAGAAGTTGATTTTACCAACATGCTGCTTGGTGCTTTGGCGCCATCATGTGGTCAAATTACAGAAAGTCTCAAATCTTTCTAAACTATTTGGATTTTCTGAGCAGCGTCTGCAGGCTTCCTTTGCTCTGACAGCTTAACCCTCCTGTTGTGCTCAGGTCAAGGAAGGAAGGAATGAAGGAAGGGAGGAAAGAGGAAGGAAGGAAGTGGGGAAAGAAGGAAATGAGGAAGGAACGAAGGAAGGGAGGAAAGGAAAGGAGGAAAAAAGGAAGGGAGGAAAAGAGGGAGGAAGGAAGGAAGGGAGGAAAAGAAGGAGGAATGAAGGAAATGAGGAAGGAAGGAAAGAAGGGAGGAAAGAGGAAGGAAGGAAGTGGGGAAAGATGGAAATGAGGAAGGAACAAAGGAAGGGAGGAAAGGAGGAAAAAAGGAAGGGAGGGAAAGAAGGAGGAAGGAAGGAAATGAGGAAGGAAATAAGTGAGAAAAAAGCAAATGAGGAAGGAAGTAACAAAGGAAAGAAGGAAGGAATGAGGAAAGAGGAAGGAAGTAAGGAGAGAAGGACGGAAGGAAGTGAGGAACAGTCAACAGAGATGGGTTCAATTTGACCCGGGAGCACAACAGGAGGGTTAAACACTAAAGTGCAGTGTGGACAGGATGTTGGGTTTAATGATTAACATTAAATCCAGTTAACTGTGGACTCCAGTCAGGTGAGTTCAGGACTAAACAGGAAACACAGGAAGCTGAAGACATATTAATGTTTTTCAGCTTTAAGGTTTTAATTTACTTTTCTTTTTTAATCCAAAAAACACATAAATGAGCAACTCAACATATTAAAGTCATCTCCTTTTACTCTTAATAAGATGTCTACTTATTCTACCTATTCTACTATTTGCAACTCTATTCTACTCCATTCTATACTATCCTGTTCTGTAGCACCATGTTTGGCCTGCAGGTGGCAGCACAGCACTTACAGACTCAGCAGCTCTGTGACTTCAGTGTTTGTTTTTCTCTTGTTGCTGTTGCTTCTCTCAGTCCTGTTTTTTTAAAAGTGTGAAGCAGGAAGTTCAGAAGAGGTCGGCCATCGTCACGGCCATCGGTCAGGAAGTGTGGAAAAGGAAGCTCATGAAACTTTGCTCTCAATAAAAGACTTATTTCTATAATCAGGATTGTACTAAAGCAAGCAGCAGTAAATGGAAGGAGGGAAAAGACACACAAGGATCTGAAAGAGGAAGAGAAAGAGAGAGATTACATTTACACTAATTAAATGATCTCATGTCTTAAAAGGTAAATGAAGTTTTCAATTAAAGTAAAGAAGATAAAAGCTCGGACCAGGTCTTTAACCCTCCTGTTGTCCTAGAGTCAAGGAAGGAAGGGAAGAAGAAGGAAGGGAAGGAGGGAGGAAGGAAGGGAAGGAGAAAGAAGGAAGAAAGGAAGGAAAGGAGAAAGAACGAAGGAAAGAAAGGAGAAAGGAGGAAGGAAAGAAAGGGGGAAGGAAGGAAGAAGAAAGGAAAGGAGGAAGCAAAGGAGGAAGACGGAAGGAAAGAAGGAAGGAAGGAAAGGAGGGAGGGAGGAAGGGAAGAAAGGGGGAAGAAGGAAGGAAAGGAGGAAGCAAAGGAGGAAGAAGGAAGGAAGGAAGGAGAAAAGGAAGGAAAGGGGGAAGCAAAGGAGGAAGAAGGAAGGAGGGAAGGAAAGAGGAAGGGAAAGAAGGAAGGAGGAAGGGAAGTGCAGGAAGCAAAGGAGGAAGAAGGAAGGAAGTCCTTCCTTTTCTCCAGGGAGGAGAGAAGGAAGGAAAGGGGGAAGCAAAGGAGGAAGAGTGAGGGGGAAGGAAGGACAGAAGGAAGGAAGAAGGGAGGACGATACAAGGGTTAAAGAAAGCTGGTGAATGAAATCAGGACAGTTCAGTGACATGAAGGATGAAGCAAACAGCCAATCAGTGAGAAGGAAAAGAAGAAGACAGGAAGTGGAATAAATGACAGGAAACAGAGTGAACAGCTGCTGACAGTAGAAGTGAAGGTTGACGCTACTGATGAAGACCAAGAGGATGAGTGTGTTTGTAGAGAAGAAGAGTCGTGTTGGTATCAGGGTTATTATAGTTCACTAAAACTAAAACTAGCAATGAAAAACTAATTTAGTTAACTGAAATTAAAATAAAAACTAAACTGGATAGCAGATAAATTCAGCTTCATTACTTCCTGTCCTGCAGCAGCCGTGGTTAACCCTCCTGTTGTCCTCGAGTGAAGGAAGGGAGGGAGGAAGGGAAGGGGAGGAAAGGAAGGATGGAGGAAGGAAAGAAGGAAGGGAAGGAAGAAGGAAGGGAGGAAAGAAGGGAGGGAGGAAAGGATGGAGGAAGGAAAGAAGGAAGGGTAGGAAGAAGGAAGGGAGGAAAGAAGGGAGGGAGGAAAGGAAGGATGGAGGAAAGAAGAAAGGAAGGAAGATAGGAGGGAGGGAGCAAGGAAAGGAAGGAAGGGAGGAAGGAAGGAAGGAAGGGAAGGGAGGAAGGAAGGAAGGAAAGAAGGAACAGTCAAAGCCGATGGGGTCAATTTGACCCGGGAGGACGACAGGAGGGTTAAAGAATGAAATGAAAAGGACTTATATATGATATGATAAAACATATTTGCTGTCACACATTCTTTCATCCTTTCCAGATTCTACAAGTCAAGACTTTCTCTTAATACCTGAAAAACTAAAACTAAATAAAAACTAAAGACAATTTCAAAACTATAATAATAACCCTGGTTGGTAAGTTTCTACAGTTTCCTGTCGTCTCCTCTGCTGACTCGTCACCTGGAGACGAGAACCAACGTTAGTATTCACACTTTATAACTTTACTTTGAATTCCTCATAAACAGTCGAACGGTAACATTTAGTATTTTTGTTGGTTTTATATCATTTAAATGACATTTAAACCATTTTTTTAAGACTGAATACTCCTGAAAATGTCAAATGGTGTAACCACAAAAGAATGATAGATATTAAATATGTGATCAGCTACAGTGTGTTTAAGTGGACTTATACTAATAATGACTTCATTCTATCTTCCTTCCTTCCTTCCTTGCTTGCTTCCGTCCTTGCTTCCTTCCTCCCTTCTTCCTCCCTTCCATCCTTCCTTCCTTCCTCCCTCCTTTCCTTCCTTCTTCCTCCCTTCCCTCCCATATGTGATCAGCTACAGTGTGTTTAAGTGGACTTATACTAATAATGACTTCATTCTATCTTCCTTCCTTCCTTCCTTGCTTCCTCTCTTCCTTCCTTCCTTCCTTCCTCTCTTCCTTCCTTCCTCTCTTCCTTCCTTCCTTCCTTCCTTCCTTCCTTCCTTCCTTCCTTCCTTCCTTCCTTCCTTCCTTCCTTCCTTCCTTCCTCTCTTCCTTCCTTCCTTCTTTTCTTCCCTCTCCTCCTCCTTTCCTTCCTCCCTTCTTCCTCCCTTCCATCCTTCCTTCCTTCCTCCCTCCTTTCCTTCCTTCTTCCTCCCTTCCTTCCCATATGTGATCAGCTACAGTGTGTTTAAGTGGACTTATACTAATAATGACTTCATTCTATCTTCCTTCCTTCCTTCCTTCCTTCCTTCCTCTCTTCCTTCCTTCCTTCTTTTCTTCCCTCTCCTCCTCCTTTCCTTCCTCCCTTCCTCCCTCCTTTCCTTCCTTCTTCCTCCCTTCCCTCCCATATGTGATCAGCTACAGTGTGTTTAAGTGGACTTATACTAATAATGACTTGATTCTATCTTCCTTCCTTCCTTCCTTGCTTCCTCTCTTCCTTCCTTCCTTCCTTCCTCTCTTCCTTCCTTCCTTCCTTCCTTCCTTCCTTCCTTCCTTCCTCTCTTCCTTCCTTCCTTCTTTTCTTCCCTCTCCTCCTCCTTTCCTTCCTCCCTTCTTCCTCCCTTCCATCCTTCCTTCCTTCCTCCCTCCTTTCCTTCCTTCTTCCTCCCTTCCTTCCCATATTTGATCAGCTACAGTGTGTTTAAGTGGACTTATACTAATAATGACTTCATTCTATCTTCCTTCCTTCCTTCCTTGCTTGCTTCCGTCCTTCCTTCCTTCCTCCCTTCTTCCTCCCTTGCATCCTTCCTTCCTCCCTCCTTTCCTTCCTTCTTCCTCCCTTCCCTCCCATATGTGATCAGCTACAGTGTATTTAAGTGTCAGTGTGTAAACTCTGTTGATCAGATAAAAATAAAACATCTAAAGAAATTATAATTAAATTTTTTTATTATTGTTTTTTGACATTTTAGAAACACAATGTTTGACTGAGAGAATAATCAGCTGTTAGATTCAGTTCAAACCAAACTAAACATTTTTACATCATTAATAGTTGAAAGTGTTCAAATGAAAGACAGGAGAGCAGTTTGTGTTTCCTGTTGTTCTTTAATGTTTAATGTTCATCTGAAGCCTCCACATGGAAACCATCAAGACACGTTGTTTTAAATTAAGTGATTTTTAAATATACATATAAAAAACAGATTTATGTGTTTGGGGTTTTTTTTTTTTTTTTTTGGAGGAGGAGAGATTATTGTGGGAGGGTTTTAAATATCTCAGTTAATATCCTCACTGAGAGGAGATCAAACAGGAAACACATGATTGATCCTTCAAAATAAAAGCATTTCTGTCAAATTGTATTTATTAGAAAGATTTTTTTTTCAGTTAACCATCAAATCAAATCTTCACGTGGAAATATTTAACAAGATGCAGATTTGACTCAATGGAAAATATAACAAGCTTTTAAAATACAACACATTGTTAAAGATGAAACCAGTCAGCAGTGTGTAGTCGGCTCACATTTCAGATGTCTATGAGTTGTTAACAGCTCCACCAAATACTGATTCTTCCCTCTAAACTTCTCACATGCTTTCATTTCAATAAATGTTCAAATGATCCAATATTTCAGCAAAAATCAAAGATTAGAGAAAAAGTCCAAAAACTGAAAACACATTTGTGAATCAGAACTTTGTTTTTTCTTCTTTCCCATTAATCATCTCAGCAGCCCTCACATTTATCTGCTGACCCTTTGGAGGGGCCCCACCCCTAGGTTGGGAACCACTGGACTAATAATAATAATAATAATAATACATTTTATTTGTAATGCACTTTTCATAAAAACAATCTCAAAGTGCTACAGAGTAAAAACGACACATAAAATCAGCAATCATATGTTTTTTTAAAAAGGTGGGTTTTCAGGCCACATTTAAAAGTGTCAGTAGCCTGTGGTGCCCTCAGGTGTTCTGGGAGGGCGTTCCAAAGACGGGGGGCGGCGAAGCAGAAAGCCCGATCTCCCATTGTGTGGAGCTTAGTCCTTGGGGTTTTAAGGAGATGGGTGGAGGAAGAACGGAGGGAACGTGTGGATGTCTGAGGAGTGAGGAGGTCCTTGAGGTATGTGGGGGCAGTTCCATGGAGGCACTGGTGGGTGAGGAGGGAGACCTTATACACAATGCGGAGTGAGACAGGGAGCCAGTGGAGTGTTTTTAGAACACTAAACTAGCTAACTGTATATAAAGTAGTGTAAACTAGCTAACTGTATATAAAGTAGTATAAACTAGCTAACTGTATATAAAGTAGTGTAAACTAGCTAACTGTATATAAAGTAGTATAAACTAGCTAACTGTATATAAAGTAGTATAAACTAGCTAATCGTATATAAAGTAGTGTAAACTAGCTAACTGTATATAAAGTAGTAAACTAGCTAACTGTATATAAAGTAGTGTAAACTAGCTAACTGTATATAAAGTAGTATAAACTAGCTAACTGTATATAAAGTAGTGTAAACTAGCTAACTGTATATAAAGTAGTATAAACTAGCTAACTGTATATAAAGTAGTATAAACTAGCTAATCGTATATAAAGTAGTGTAAACTAGCTAACTGTATATAAAGTAGTAAACTAGCTAACTGTATATAAAGTAGTGTAAACTAGCTAACTGTATATAAAGTAGTATAAACTAGCTAACTGTATATAAAGTAGTATAAACTAGCTAACTGTATATAAAGTAGTATAAACTAGCTAACTGTATATAAAGTAGTGTAAACTAGCTAACTGTATATAAAGTAGTGTAAACTAGCTAACTGTATATAAAGTAGTATAAACTAGCTAACTGTATATAAAGTAGTATAAACTAGCTAACTGTATATAAAGTAGTATAAACTAGCTAACTGTATATAAAGTAGTATAAACTAGCTAACTGTATATAAAGTAGTATAAACTAGCTAACTGTATATAAAGTAGTGTAAACTAGCTAACTGTATATAAAGTAGTGTAAACTAGCTAACTGTATATAAAGTAGTATAAACTAGCTAACTGTATATAAAGTAGTGTAAACTAGCTAACTGTATATAAAGTAGTATAAACTAGCTAACTGTATATAAAGTAGTATAAACTAGCTAACTGTATATAAAGTAGTATAAACTAGCTCCACCTCCAGCAGCTACAACAGTAACATGCTGCTCTAACACTGATGCTTCACTATTAATAATCTAATGATGTCATATATAATAATACATCACTACTTTTACTGTAATACTGCATACTACATCACTATAATACTGCAGTACTTTTACTGTAATACTGCATACTACATCACTCTAATACTACTGTTTTTTTAGATTTTCTCCAGGTTGCTGTATGAAGTTTAATGTGAAAGTCTCAGCCGGATGTGTGGTGTGGTGTGTTGCGGTAGCTTGACTTGTGTCCCGCATCCTGCAGCCCGCAGCGGGGAGAATGAGGCATTCACGCAGCAGCAGTCAGTGAGAGACTCCGACGGACTAAAAAAACACCAAAGTTCTTCAAATCTATGGAAGTTTTGAAGGTTTTTAGAGGAAGTGTGTCGTGTGGGGGGGAAGCAGAGTGAGCTGGGAACACTCTGGAACCGGAAACTCTGCTTTTATGGAATATTTATCGACAGGAATAGTTTTTTTTTTCCAGCTCTTCCTTGCAGACTGCCACCGTGGTCCGCTGCAAACAGGGAGGAAAGTTTCTGACGTGTTTGACTAGAAGAAGGTGAGTGTGTGTGTGTGTGTGTGTGTGTTGTGTGTGTGTGTGTGTGTGTGTGTGTGTGTGTGTGTGTGTGTGTGTGTGTGTGTGTGTGTGTGTGTGTGTGTGTGTGTGTGTAATAAAGCAGTGAAACGTCTCTGCTGTGTTTTCAGGTTAAAGGTGAGTTTAACAGAGTCACGTCCAAAGGTTGTTTACACTCCTCCACTCCTCCACTCCTCCGTTTCTGCTTTTCACTCCTTCACTTGTTCCTGCAGGTTTTCCCACGGTCATGGAAAACCTGGAAAACCTGGAAAAGTCCTGGAATCCATTTAAAAAGCATCGAAAGTTTGGTGAAAGTGATGAAAATCTAGTTTATGTTTTAGTCTTAAAGGTTGAAAATGTTTCTTATTGATGATTAACCCTTAAACAGACAACGTGCACCAGGAGATACACACTCTTTAACCCTTCCTGTTGTCCTCCCGGGTCCTTCCTTACTTCCTTCATCTGTCCTTCCTCTGTCCTTCCTTCCTTCCTTCCTTCCTCTGTCCTTCCTTCCTTCCTTCCTTCCTTCCTTCCTTCTTCAGATCTAAGTTCAGCTGTTAGGGTAAATGTTCCCTCCTTCTGTCCTTTCTTCCTTCCTTCATCTGTCCTTCCTTTCTTTCTTCCTTCCTTCCTCCCTCCCTCCCTTCCTTCCTCCCTCCCTCCCTTCCTTCCTCCCTCCTTTCCTTCCTTCTTCCCTCCTTTCCTTCCTACCTTCCTTCCTTCCTCCCATCCTTCCTTTCCTTCCTTCTTCCTGCCATCCTTCCCTTCTTCCCTCCTTTCCTTCCTTCTTCCCTCCTTTCCTTCCTACCTTCCTTTCCTTCCTTCTTCCTCCCTTCCTTCCCTTCCTCCCTCCTTTCCTTCCTTCTTCCCTCCTTTCCTTCCTACCTTCATTCCTTCCTCTCTCCTTCCTTTCCTTCCTTCTTCCTCCCTTGCTTCCCTTCCTCCCTCCTTTCCTTCCATCTTCTCTCCTTTCCTTCCTTCCTCCTTTCCTTCCTTCCTTACTTTAGGTGCAAATAACATAACTAGTAAGGGCTGTTTAAGGGTTAAAAGTCATGAAAGAGTGAAATGAGTGAAAGAATAAAGAGGAGAAGCAGTTTCCTCCATCATAGAAACATAAAGACTACATATAAAAACCATCACATATAAAAAGCTTTTATTCTGAAGGGACATTTTATTATTCTTCATATTTAAACATTTTAATAGATTCTAAATGTTAAAGAATTTAAAGTGATAATAAAGCTTTTTCCCTCCAGACACACATCACTGTTCCTTCCTTCCTTCCTTCCTTATATCCTCTGTCCTTCCTTCCTTTCCTTCCTCCCTGTCTTCTTTCTTCCCTTCCTCTTTTCCTTTCTCCCTCCCTCGTTCCTTATTTCCTCCGTCCTTCCTTCCTTTCCTTCCTTCCATCTGTCCTTCCTCCCTCCCTCCTTCTCTCCTCCTCTCCTCCCTTCCTTCCTCCGTCTTCCTTCCTTTCCTTCCTCCGTCCTTCCTTCCTTCCTTCCTCCCTCCTTCTCTCCTCCCTTCCTTCTTTCCTTCCTCCATCCCCCTTTCTTCTTCCTTCCTCCCTTCCTTCCTTTCCTTCCTCCGTCCTTCCTTCCTTCCTTCCTTGCTTCCTTTCCTTCCTTCCATCTGTTCTTCCTCCCTCCCTCCTTCTCTCCCCCTTCCTTCTTTCCTTCCTCCATCCCCCTTTCTTCTTCCTTCCTTCCTTCTTTCTTCCCTTCCTCCCTCCCTCCTTCTCTCTTTCTTTCCTCCCCCTACCTTCCTTCCTTCTTTCCTTCCTTCCATCTGTCCTTCCTCCCTCCCTTCCTTCTCTCCTCCCTTCCTTCTTTCCTTCCTCCGTCCTTCCTTGCTTCCTTTCCTTCCTTCCATCTGTTCTTCCACCCTCCCTCCTTCTCTCCTCCCTTCCTTCTTTCCTTCTCCATCCCACTTTCTTCTTCCTTCCTTCCTTCTTTCTTCCCTTCCTCCCTACCTCCTTCTCTCTTTCTTTCCTCCCCCCTACCTTCCTTCCTTCCTTCCTTCCTTTCCTTCCTTCTTCCTTCCTTTGATGTGTTTAAAGTCAGTTTGGTTTCACACACGACAAACTACAATATATAATTCATCCTGAACCACTTTCACTTTTCTTTTTAAGTTTCTGAGCAGTTAAAAAAACAAAAAACAAAAAAAGGATTTCTTCATCATCACTTCTATTTTGGATCAGTTTGCAGAGACTCGGAGTCCCGGAGGTGTCAAAGTGAGATTTCTCTGTGCGTTGTTCATTTTGTCAGAGAGAAAAACAAAAAGAGAGAGAGAGAGAGAGAGAGAGAGAGAGAGAGAGAGAGACAGAGAGAGGGAGAGAGGGAGAGAGAGAGAGAGAGAGAGAGAGAGAGAGAGAGAGAGAGAGAGAGAGAGAGAGAGAGAGAGAGAGAGAGAGAGGAGAGAGAGAGAGAGAGAGAGAGAGACAGACAGACAGACAGACAGACAGACAGACAGACAGACAGACAGAGACACACACAGAGAGAGAGAGAGAGAGAGAGACACACAGAGAGAGAGAGAGAGAGACACACACACAGAGAGAGAGAGAGAGAGAGACACAGACACACAGAGAGACACACACACAGAGAGAGAGAGAGAGAGACACACACACACAGAGAGAGAGAGAGAGAGACACACACACACAGAGAGAGAGAGAGAGAGACACACACACACAGAGAGAGAGAGAGAGGACACACACAGAGAGAGAGAGAGAGAGAGAGAGAGAGAGACACACAGAGAGAGACACACACAGAGAGAGAGAGAGAGACACACAGAGAGAGACACACAGAGAGAGAGAGAGAGACACAGACACACAGAGAGAGAGAGAGAGAGAGAGGCAAAAACTCTCACTTTAAACAACACAAACAAGAATCTCACTCCAGAGAGAGAGAGAGAGGGGAAAAGGGGGGATGTGATGGGTGTTAATGGGACTGACAGCTCCTCTGCCCCCCCCTCCCTCCCCCCTCCTCCCCCTCTCCCCCCCTCGTTATGTAATGAAACCAGTGGCGAGCAGGCAAACAGAGGCGGGCTCCAGCGTGCAGAGTGTTTATGGAGCAACACGCTGCCGAGGCCTGGAGACGCTGCAGAGAGCTCCACTGTCAGCAGTAATGTCAGTCAGCTGCCAGAAAGTAGGTCTGACTAACTCTGCCCGGCCCCCCCCCCTCCTCCTCCTCCCCCGCCCACCCCCCCCCCCTCCTCCTGCATGGCCACTGGGCTGGAAGAGTTTAAGTAGCCGGGTGTGCGTGGCCGGCGGAGGCGAGCCGGTCAAGCGAGCAGGACGGTCAGGTGACCACGCACGAGCTCGCTGTGACTCCTAATGTAGAATAATGTGAGACCAGTTAGTGATGTCACTGTTTACTCAGCCTGTGTGTGTGTGTGTGTGTGTGTGTGTGTGTGTCTGTCTGTCTGTCTGTCGCTGTGTGTGTGTGTGTGTGTGTTTGTGTTTTTTGTGTGTGTGTGTGTGTGTGTGTCTGAGTGTGTGTGTGTGTGAGTGTGTGTGTGTCTGTGTGTCTGTGTGTGTGTGTGTGTCTGTCGCTGTGTGTGTGTGTGTGTCTGTGTGTCTGTCGCTGTGTGTGTGTGTGTGTGTGTGTCTGTCTGTCTGTCTGTGTGTGTGTGTGTGTGTCTGTCTCTGTGTGTGAGAGTGTGTGTGTGTGTCTGTCTCTCTGTGTGTGTGTGTGTGTGTGTGTCTGTCTGTCGCTGTGTGTGTGTGTGTGTGTGAACATAACTGATCACTTTTTTAAAATCAGCAGCTTTTCTGATAATTGACAAACACTGATTCATTACTTTCATCTCTGTAGACACGATCACTTCGGTCCTTTCACTCATTTCAGGTTGTTTGATGAGACAAAATGATTTCAGTTTGCAGCTAAAGATTATTTTAGTATTTTATTATTTTATTGATTCATCGAGCTGACAGACAGGAGCTGAAACGGCCTGTTAATAGACAGAGGCTGAACTGAGGCGCTGCATAAAGGAGCAGAATAACATGGAGGAGCTGCTTCTCAGTCTGTCATTCTTATTTCCAGACCATTAAAATATATTCTATGTCTAATTTCTACACACTGCTCCTTTAAGTTTAACTCATATAAATAAAAATATGAATATAGAGCAGAATGTGTGAGGACTCTTCTGCTTCATTTTCCTTTTAAAGGGCCAAAATACTACTGATCTAGGAAAGGAAAGAAGGAAGAAGGGAGGAAAGGAGGGAGGAAAGGAGGGAGGAAAGGGAGGAAGGAAGGTGGGAAGAAGGAAGGAAAGAAGGGAGGGAAGGGAGGAAAGAAGAAGGAAGGAAAGGAGGGAGGAAGGAAAGGAAAGAAAGAAGGAAAGGAGGGAGGAAGAAGAAGGAAGGAAACGAGAGAGGAAAGGAAAGCAAAGCAAAGAAGGAAGGAAAGGAGGGAGGAAGGACAGAAGGGAGGAAAGGAGGGAGGAATGTAGGAAGGAAAGGAGGGAGGGAGTAAGGAAGGAAAGAAGGGAGGAAAGAAGGAAGAAGGGAGGAAAGAAGGAAGAAGGGAGGGGAGGAAAGGAAAGAAGGGAGGAAAGGGGAGAGGAAAGGAAAGAAGGAAGAAGGAGGAAAGCAAAGGAGGGAGGGAGGAAGGAAGGAAAGGAAGGGAGGGAGGAAGGAAGAAAGAAGGAAGAAAGGAAAGAAGGGAGGAAAGGGGAGAGGAAAGGAAAGAAGGAAGAAGGGAGGAAAGCAAAGGAGGGAGGGAGGAAGGAAGGAAAGGAAAGGAGGGAGGGAGTAAGGAAGGAAAGAAGGGAGGAAAGAAGGAAGAAGGGAGGAAAGAAGGAAGAAGGGAGGGGAGGAAAGGAAAGAAGGGAGGAAAGGGGAGAGGAAAGGAAAGAAGGAAGAAGGGTGGAAAGCAAAGGAGGGAGGGAGGAAGGAAGAAAGAAGGAAGGAAAGGAGGGAGAGAGGAAAGAAGGAAGGAAGGAAGGTAGGAAAGAAGGACAGAGGAAAGACAGTTTTTGGTTCTGATGTGATTTTCTCTTTTCTCTCTCAGGCTCCTCCTTCCATCGGCTCTCAGAGGAAATATCACCACAGGGGTTTTTCTTTTTTTTAATTTCTCATCAGCTGAGCGTCAGACACAGGAAGTGTCACGGTGAGGCAGGTGCATGTCTCCGGCGCTCAGCAGCATGCGGCTCTGAGGAGGTTTTGAAGTGACGCTGGTTTGAAACAGGAGGATTATGGGTAAGGAGCAGGACCTGCTGCAGGCGGTGAAGAGCGGAGACCTGATGTCCACTCAGAAGCTGCCTGTCCAAACTGAAGAGCAACAGGAACAGTGAGTACACCTGTTTACCCGTTTACCTGTTCACCCGTTCACCCGTTCACCCGTTCACCCGTTCACCCGTTCACCTGCTCACCCGTTCACCTGTTCCACCCGTTCACCTGTTCACCTGTTCACCCGTTCACCCGTTCACCCGTTCACCTGTTCACCTGTTTACCTGAAGAAGGAAGGAAAGGAGGGAGGGAGGAAGGAAGGAAAGGAAAGAAAGAAGGAAAGGAAAGCAAAGGAAAGGAGGGAGGGAGGAAGGAAAGGACAGAGGAAAGAAGGCAGGAAAGGAGGGAGGGAGGGAGGGAGGGAGGAAGGAAGGAAGGAAAGGAGGGAGGAAAGGAAAGCAAAGGAAAGGAGGGAGGAAGGAAGGAAAGGACAGAGGAAAGAAGGCAGGAAAGGAGGGAGGGAGGGAGGAAGGAAAGGACAGAGGAAAGAAGGCAGGAAAGGAGGGAGGGAGGAAGGAAGGAAGGAAAGGAGGGAGGGAGGAAGGAAAGGAGGGAGGGAGGAAGGAAGGAGGGAAGGAAAAAGGGAGGAAAGGAGGGAGGAAGGAAGGAAGGAAAGAAGGAAGGAAAGGACAGTGGAAAGAAGGCAGGAAAGGAGGGAGGGAGGAAGGAAGGAGGGAAGGAAGGAGGAAGGAAAAAGGGAGGAAAGGAGGGAGGGAGGGAGGAAGGAAAGAAGGAAGGAAAGGACAGAGGAAAGGAGGCAGGAAAGAAGGGAGGGAGGAAGGAAGGAAGGAAAGGAGGGAGGGAGGAAGGAGGGAAGGAAAAGGGAGGAAAGGAGGGAGGGAGGGAGGAAGGAAGGAATGAAGGAAGGAAAGGAGAGAGGAAGGAAGGAAGGAGGGAAGGAAGGAGAGAGGTTCACTTCTTACCGGGGTAAATCACCATGGTAACTGATGCTGAACGGCTAACCTGCTCCGGAGCAGGTTATGTTCTGGATAAGAGATCAATGAGTATAAAAGCACCACCTCCTGACCAATCAGTTCTCTTAGAAAATGACCTGCCCATTCTTCTGCCCAATCGTGAGAGGAGCGCTTAGGAGAGAAAGAGCTTTTAGGGATAGATGCAACAAGAGCCCTAACTATAAGCTTTATCAAACTATAAGCATTCTTTCCTGGCTTTTGCTGCATCAGTGTTGCATCAGTGTTGCTTTTGGCCTGGATGATGTTTGAATTCTTCATATTTATGAAGAATAATTGTCTGCTCCTCCATGGTAAAGTAGCTCTGCAGGGTTTCTGCATGTTTGTGATTGGTCAGACGCTGCAGACTCCTCCCCTTTATGTGAGCGCGCAGAGATCCAGATTGGAAAACCCTGGTTCAATTACCGAGTTGATAACCAGCTTCGTAGTACCGCTTATCCTAGAGTGCGAATGTCTGGGTAACCTAGGTAACAGAGAGATATCCTGGGTAGGTTAATCCAGCTTCATAGTACAGGCCTCAGCTCACCTGTGCTAGTTTGAACCCTTTCATACTGTTCATATCTCTTCATAGACAGATCAGTCCCTGGATATATGATCTCTGAACTACAAATCATGAACTAATAACTCATCAGCTGTTAATAAAGTGCTGATTCATCTTTATTGAAGCTTTCAGAGAGCGAAGAGAGTTTATATTTTAATGTTGACGGAGAAAAAAAAACCATTTATAATCACATGACTATAGGATGCTGTATGGAGGCAATGGTGTGTGTGTGTGTGTGTGTGTCTTTCTGTCACACACACACACACACACACACACACACACACACACACACACACACACACACACACACACACACACACACACACACACACATAAAGCAAGAGAAGAGAAAGCAGTGGCTGGACCGCTGCACCATGACCCGATCACTGTGTGTGTGTGTGTGTGTGTGTGTGTGTGTGTGTGTGCGTGTGTGTGTGTGTGTGTGTGTGTGTGCGTGTGTGCGTGTGTGCGTGTGCGCGTGTGCGTGTGTGCGTGTGCGCGTGTGCGCGTGTGCGCGTGTGCGCGTGTGCGCGTGTGCGTGTGTGCGTGTGTGCGTGTCTGTGTGTCTGTGTGTCTGTGTGTCTGTGTGTGTGTGTGTGTGTGTGTGTGCGTGTGTGCGTGTGTGTGTGTCTCCTCTCTGTTGTTTAAGACATACTTGAGAGATTGTGAACTCGTCCTTTGAGGTTTCCTGAACTCTCTCGGCTCTTCAGCTTTCTGGGGTTGTTTTCTTTCTTCTTCTTCTTTTTCAACCTTTGGAACATTTTTGTGAATGAAAGGGAGAAAGGAAGAAGGAAGGGAGGAAAAGGAAAGAAGGAAAGAAAGGGAGAAAGGAAGGAGGGAAGGAAGGAGGAAGGAAGGGAGGAAAGGACGGAGGAAAGAAGGAAGGTAGGACGGAGGAAGGAAGGAAGGACGGAGGAAAGAAGGAAGGAAGGAAGGACGGAGGAAAGAAAGAAGGAAGGTAGGAGGGACAGAGGAACGAAGGAAGGAAGAAGGAAAAGAAGGGAGGAAGAAAGGAAAGAAGAAAAGAAAGGGAGAAAGGAAGAAGGAAGGGAGGAAAAGGGGAGGAAGAAAGGAATGTAAAGAAGGAAGGGAGGAAGGAAGGAAGGAAAGGACAGAGGAAAGAAGGAATGTAGGAGGGATGAAGGAAGGAAGGAAGTTTTTTTCAGAGGAAAGAAGGAAGGAAGAATGAAGGGAGGAAAGGAAAGAAGGAAAGCAAGGGAGGAAGAAAGGAATGTAAAGAAGGAAGGGAGGAAGGAAGGAAAGGACGGAGGAAAGAAGGAAGGTAGGAGGGGGGAGGAAGGAAGGAAAGGACGGAGGAAAGAAGGAAGGTAGGAGGGAGGAAGGAAAGGACGGAGGAAAGAAGGAAGGTAGGAGGGAGAGAGGAAAAGGAAAGAAGGAAAGGAAGGAAGAAGAAAAGAATGTAAAGAAGGAAGGGAGGAAGGAAGGATAGGACGGAGGAAAGAAGGAAGGTAGGAGGGAGGGAGGAAGGAAGGAAGGGAGAAAGAAGGAAGGGAGGAAAGGAAAGAAGGAAAGGAAGGGAGGATGAAAGGAATG
>NC_070595.1:29557505-29575717 GCF_027409825.1 Scomber japonicus
CTCCCTCCTTTCCTTCCTTCCTCCCTCCCTCCTTTCCTTCCTTCTTCCTCCCTTTCTTCCTCCTTTCCTTCCTTCCTTGACTTGAGGACAACAGGAGGGTTACTACAGTAAAGTACAAGTACCTCTAACTGTACTACAGTAAAGTACTAGTACCTCTAACTGTACTGCAGTAAAGTACTAGTACCTCTAACTGTACTACAGTAAAGTACTAGTACCTCTAACTGTACTACAGTAAAGTACTAGTACCTCTAACTGTACTACAGTAGAGTACTAGTACCTCAAACTGTAGTACAGTAAAGTACTAGTACCTCTAACAGTACTACAGTAAAGTACTAGTACCTCAAACTGTACTACAGTAGCGTATTTTTATCTTTATTTTTAGTTTCAGCTGAAGCTCCAGATGTTTGTATTCAGTGAGGAATAAAATAAGCTTCTTGACAGTGTTTGTGTTTCTCTGCGTGTTGCCACCACCATCATCATCATCATCATCATCATCATCATCATCATCATCATCACCATCATCACCATCATCAGGATCAACTGATACAGGATGTGACTCCAAAATAACACAACACACATCTGACTCCTCCTGCATGCTCGTTCCACACACACACACACACACACACACACACACACACACACACACACACACACGCCTTAATTTGTCTTTGATAGACTGAACAACAAGAAAAACGCCACAAATGTCAAAGAGTTTGAAAGAAACAAGTTTGGATATCAAGAGTCAAGATGTGTTTGGAAAGAGAGAACATCATCTTTGGTTTTGAGAAACACTGATCGACCCCTAACCCTAACCCCCCCCCCCCCCCCCACACACACACACACACACACACACACACACACACACACACACACACACACACACACACACACACACACACACACACACACACACACACACACACGCGCGCGAAGCAGAAATAAAGCTACAGGCTACATGTGGTCGTCTGTAAATAACCGAGCAGCTCTGCACAGAGAAGAGAAAAGAAATGAAAGAATAAAAAGGACTGAATGCAGAGAGGAGGAAGAGGAGGAGGAGGAAGGGGGGGCGGGGGGGCTTCTGAGTGCTGCTCTTCCTTCCTTCCTTTCTCTGTGTTGCGTAACGTCACTCATGATGTGGGTAAGGAGGAAACAGTGCCGAGGGCAGCTCCGACAGTAATGGAGGGATTACTGAGAGGTTAGAGTGACAGGAAGAGAAGAAGAAATCCTTCAGCAGAGTTTAAACCAGCGTCTGAACTGGTGGAGCTGCAGGAGAGACACGGGGGGTGGGGGTGGGGGGGTTGGTGGAGCTGCAGGAGAGACACGGGGGTCGGGAGTGGGGGGGGGGGGTGGTGGGGGTCAAACTCACATAAAAATCATATTTATCTCCAACGATTCTGAATCAGTTAAAGATAAAAGTCGTTATGACTTCATTATGTTATGGACGGCTTTTATAACATATTGGTTATTTATTAATCAGGCCTGTCAGCGGCTGATAGGGGAGGGAATCACCTGAGGCTCCACAATACGATATTATCAGGATACGATATTATCAGGATACGATATTATCACGATACGATATTAATCACGATACGATATTATCACGATACGATATTATCAGGATACGATGTTATCAGGATACGATATTATCACGATACGATATTAATCACGATACGATATTATCACGATACGATATTATCAGGATACGATATTATCAGGATACGATATTATCACAATAGTTGTGTCGCGATACGATATTATGACGTTACGATATTATCGCGATACGATATTATCAGGATACGATATTATCACGATACGATATTATCACGATACGATATTATCAGGACACGATATTATCAGGATACGATATTATCAGGACACGATATTATCAGGACACGATATTATCAGGATACGATATTATCAGGATACGATATTATCACAATACGATATTATCAGGATACGATATTATCACGATACGATATTATCAGGATACGATATTTTCACGATAAGATATTATCACGATACGATATTATCAGGATACGATATTTTCACGATAAGATATTATCACGATACGATATTATCACGATACGATATTATCAGGATACGATATTATCACGATACGATATTATCAGGATACGATATTATCACCATACTTGTGTCACAATACGATATTATCAGGATACGATATTTTCACGATAAGATATTATCACGATACGATATTATCAGGATACGATATTTTCACGATAAGATATTATCACGATACGATATTATCAGGATACGATATTTTCACGATAAGATATTATCACGATACGATATTATCAGGATACGATATTATCACAATACGATTTTATCACGATATGATTTTATCCCGATGCGATATTATCACGATAAGATATTATCATGATACGATATTATCACGACACTATAATATCACGATACGATATTATCACAATACTTGTGTCACTATACGATACTATTACGATTTTAAATTCCGTGTATCGATACAATATTGCCACGCAAAATATCACGATACTCTGCTGTACTGACCCAAGAGGAGAGAGGAGGGCAACAGACGGAGCTCCACAGAGGCCCTGACCTCCTCACCCCCCCCCCAACCCCCCCCCCCCCCGCTGGTGTCATCCCTGCAGACAGGAATGCACTGCCCCCCCTGCCCCCCCTTTCTCCCCTTCCTCCCCCTCCTCCTCATGTCCAGACAGAGAGGGAGAGTTGCAGCTCAGCCGTCACGTTTGTTGACATTCCTGCTGATAGTGTCACATTCCTGCACAGAAGACGCAGCAGCCCTCGTCACAGAGAGACTCCCCACACTCAGCACCAGACCTGCCTCCAGAGGGGACTGTGAGGTGCAGTTCAGACGTAGCCATATAGACCAAAACTCATCAACTGTCCAGAGCAGTGCGTGTTGGAATAGTCTCCCAACTCCCATCAGAGATAGTTTTACTTTTACTGCTTTTAAAAAACATCTTAAAGAATGGTTACTGTCCCATGAATAACATACTGACTAGCACTTTAATACAGTATTACTGTCTCCTATCCTTTACTGTCTCCTACCCTTTACTGTCTCCTATCCTTTACTGTCTCCTATCCTTTACTGTCTCCTACCCTTTACTGTCTCCTATCCTTTACTGTATCCTATCCTTTACTGTCTCCTATCCTTTACTGTCTCCTATCCTTTACTGTTCCCTATCCTTTACTGTCTCCTATCCTTTACTGTCTCCTATCCTTTACTGTTCCCTATCCTTTACTGTCTCCTATCCTTTACTGTATCCTTTACTGTATCCTATCCTTTACTGTCTCCTATCCTTTACTGGATCCTTTACTGTCTCCTATCCTTTACTGTATCCTATCCTTTACTGTCTCCTATCCTTTACTGTATCCTATCCTTTACTGTCTCCTATCCTTTACTGTCTCCTATCCTTTACTGTATCCTATCCTTTACTGTATCCTATCCTTTACTGGATCCTTTCCTTTACTGTCTCCTATCCTTTACTGTCTCCTATCCTTTACTGTATCCTATCCTTTACTGTGTCCTATCCTTTACTGTATCCTATCCTTTACTGTATCTTATGGTATAATTGCTGCTGATCATTGTGCCTTCTTTTATATTTATGCAGGTGTCTTTTGTGTAATTGATGTAGTTTGTATTTATTATTAATATTTATAATTTGTCAGGTTTATTTTTTAAGCAGAAAATAAAAACGCTCCCACTAATACTGACCCTTTACATTCTGTTCACGGTCATATTTGACATCATCTAAACATTTCTTTTAGTCTGACTTTTCCTTAATGTGACCCAGTTTACATAAATTTAGATAAAATGCATAACTTTTTAAATCTCTGTGCAGCTGATACACATTTTTATGTATGCAAATATACAAATTTAACTTGTGTTTGTTTAAAAAAATATCAAAAATCAGCTTCAAAGCTTTTATTCATCGTGTTCTATAAAATGCTGACCTGAATCCTGAATGTCTTTTTTCATATGAGATAAATCAAACATTTATTAATGACTGATGGGGAATTTATGAGTCAGAATATGAATAAAATGTGAGATCTACTGCGTATGTGACTTGTGATATTTGCCTTTAAAAATAAAAATATGTCGTCCTCTTTTTAGTTGACTCCAGTCCAACAAGCGTTCTTCATTAGTTCTCTTCTTTTGAAAGCTTGTTCTGAGTGTTTCCTGACGGTTGTATCATTGATCTCTGGAGGATACGGTTCTAGCGGCTCGTCCACAGAGAATAAAACTCTGAATGAGTGGACAGATACGACTCTATCAGTCAGGAGGAGATTCAAAAGAAGAGCAGAGCTGGAGGTTATGTTTAATGAAACAGAAAGGCATTCAGCTCGCCTCGCCAAAACTCTCTGTCCAAACAACCGCTGACATACTTCCCTCCTCCTGGCTCAGACTGGGTTCAGATTTAGCCAAGCCCCCCCCCCCGCCCGCCTCCCCTCCCTCGTCACTGATGATCCCCTCCCCTCCAGGTGTATCCAGGTATTACTCATCTTGTGATTGGAGGGATTGTGTTTGAACATGCAGACGGACAGACAGACCCGAGGAAGGCGTGGAGGTAAAAATCTGTCATAAATCAGCGTTATTAAGGGTGTGTGTGTGTGTGTGTGTGTGTGTGTGTGTGTGTGTGTGTGTGTGTGTGTGTGTGTGTGTGTGTGTGTGAGCGGCCATTCATCACTGAGAGTATTTGTCTTTTATTGACATGCATGCCAGAGAGTGTGAGAAACAAACACACACACACACACACACACACACACACACACACACACACACACACACACACACACACACACACACAGAGAGGGTATAAAAGGAGGCTTGTGAGACAAATTAGTGTTTGAGTCTCTGCTGACGTCTCCGGCCGAGCGTTGGCTCAGTGTTTTGGACGTGTTTCCATGGAGAGCGGCGCTGGAATGGGTCTGGGATGGATGGTGGGAGCTCTGGCCTTTTGTCCAGGAGGTTGGGGGGGGGTGGGGTGGGGGGGTTAGGAGGGGGGAACCGGTGCTGCCAAACGGCCGTCACATGTCTGAGGAGAGAGAGGAAACCGGCCGGCACCAAGCACAGTTTCCCTCCCAACAAGAATCTGCAATAACGCCGTGGGTTACGCCTCTGAATGGACGTGTCAGCACATGCGTCTGCAGCAGCTATTACAGCGATTAGTGTTTATGTGTTTATGACGCATTTAAGAAAAGTCTGCAACAATCTGAACGCTCAGAATACGACCGGAGTGAACGTGGGAAACTTTCACTGTGACGTTTTATAACACGTATCAATGTTAGGTTAGCATCAAACCCTGACCATCAAATACAGCTGGAACTTTAACTGGATGGATGGATAGATGGATGGATGGATGGATAAATGGATAGATGGATAGATGGATGGATAGATGGATGAATGGATAGATGGATGGATGGATGGATGTGTGGATGGATGGATGAATGGATAGATGGATGGATGGATGGATGGATGGATGTATGGATGTATGTATAGATGATGGATGGACAACATCTGTATCTATAGCAACCATAGCACAACCTGTATCTATAGCAACCACAGCACAACCTGTATCTATAGCAACCATAGAACAACCTGTAGCTATAGCAACCATAGCACAACCTGTATCTATAGCAACCATAACACAACCTGTATCCATAGCAACCATAGCACAACCTGTATCTATAGCAACCATAGAACTACCTATATCTATAGCAACCATAGAACTACCTGTATCTATAGCAACCATAGCACAACCTGTATCCATAGCAACCATAGAACAACCTGTATCCATAGCAACCATAGAACAACCTGATGGTCTGTCTGTGCATTACATTCCTCATACAAGTGCTAAAGATTGACTTAAAAGTTAAATGGGTTCAATAGATTTTAGGTTTTGAGCAGATATGACACAAAGTGATCTCTACCAAACGTTTGAACAGACCTACGAAGGGTTAAGTAAACGTGGCTGTTAATTTAAAGTATTTTCACATTGTGTTGTTGATACGTTTTACTTTAAGATCCTCTGAAAAATAGTCTACTTGGAACAGTAATATGTGTCTGATGTGGTTTAAAAATTTAAATAATAATTGCTACTTCCTCATTTAACAACCCAGAATTTATACAAATGTAAATATATACAAATGTAAATATATATATATATATCATAAATAAGTACAGAACACAAAATGGTCCTTCACTGTAAAGTCCATCTAAGGTCGGTCCCTGCTTGACTTTAAATATATTTATATTTTAGACTGTTGACACATGCAGACGTCAGCGTAACAAACTATTTTATCGATAATCCTGACAGACACGTTTCCTCTGAGTCACATTAACTCATAGAGAGCGTAGCGGCGGCTCGTCTGCTGACTCACTGACTATAAACATGATCCGACATCAACACACTGGAGGATTGTGGGATGTTATGTTTAGATATGATTAGCGCTGCTGCAGGAGGTGGATTTTCATCTGAGCTGCATCGCTCCACCAGCCGCCAGCAGCACTGATGAATAATGAAAAACTTTATCCTCCGCCTGAGATCTACAGTCCCTGTGGAGGCTATTAGCCCCGACAAACACACACACACACTGAGGAAAAGCACCAATTACAGCTCAGACATGCTAATGTTGCTCCCCAAACATATCACAGGGTTTGAGCCGGGAGTGAAACACTGCAACAACCAGAAAAGTCCCGTCACTTTGTCAGACTTTCATAGCAGGAATAAAACTCCCAGACAGACGTGTGATACCTGATATAAACACGTCTAAAAATATTTGCTAAAGATGTCGAAGAAAATCAACAACCAGAGGACAAAAGTGAGGGTTCGGTACACAAACAGGACGTATTTTTAGAAAGATAAAAACACTCCGACACGAACCAGCTGATAAATACTCCTCCTCCTTCTTCTTCCCCTGGACACAGTCGGTCTCCAGAGTGTGTAAACCATAGACGGTATAAAAGAAATGGACGTAACATCCGTGACGTCACCCATTGGTTTGTGGACTGCTGCTCGGAAGCCAATAGTTTCTAATCTGGGCAGCGCCATCTTGAAAATTTCAGATGCTAGCTGGGAAAAATAAAAACACGGATTCTACTTATATGGGCATGAGGCGGAGTCATGGGCGGAGCGGGGAGGCTGCGATTGGTTGCGAGGGCTGCATCTCGAGGACATCGGTCAATCAACCTGTCAATCAGGACGTAGCCACGCCCTAATGCATACCCTGCTTTATCGTCACATATAAAATCAGGGAGGCCAAAATGTCCCAAATGAACATCATACTGCATTGAAGAAGGCTTTAAACTAGCGATTGAGACCATAAACACATTTTGAAAACGTTTACTGAGGTTAGAAATCAAGTGAGAAGTTGGTGAATTCTCCATTGACTTGTATAGAGACGGTCGCCCCCTGGTGGCCTTTTGATAGAATACGGCTCTAAATTACTTCCGCATTGGCTTCTTTACAGAGGACAGGAACTCCCCGCCTGGTGTAAACGTGGAAACACTGGCTGCGTCCGTGTCATTCCACTGACTAACAGATGGTGGCAGTAGAGCGCTGGTTCACTGGACGAGGAAGAAGAAACGGTACGAAATTGCAAACATTGGCGAGCAGCTTTAGTGAGTTTTTATTCATTTTTTAGTCACGTTATGGATTCCTCCAACGCTCCGTCACATATTTGATTGGTTTGGTTTCCAGTTTTTACGTTTTATTAGTTGTATTAACATGAATTTAACAGATTAGTGTGATGAAGCTGTCAGCTGTACAAGCTCAGTGTTTGTATACTTTGGTCAACTTCAAAAACGTCTCCATCAGGATGTCTCATGTCAGCACTTGATTTTGGTTTTTCTTCGTTGGTTGGAAACTAGCATGGCCTGTTTCTAGCAACCTCAGCGCCATCTGATGGTCTTTTTGTGCATTACAGGCCTCATAATGTTTTTCACCACATATAATGACACAAAAGGAGCTTTCCCTCTCTACAGTTCTAGTTCTATCACCTCTACCAAACGACTGAGCAGACCTCCAAAGGGTTAAACTCTTATCATAATTCATACATAAGAACAGAACATGTCTAACATCACATCAGGAACCATCTCCGTCTGTCAGCGCTGCATTAAGTCATCCCGGCTCTTTGTAAACACTGCTATCTAATCGGTCATGGTCCCGCCCCCTTTGCCCCCTGACCTTTGACCTCCCTGTTCCCCCTCTGCCTTCCAGAAGGCCAACAAAGGACTCCAACACTTGACAATGTCTCCAGACTGAAGTGGAGCTCTCAGACTCCCTGTGGGCTTTTTGTTAAGCCAACAATGTCAACTCTAAAACTGAGGATGACTTTAAAGGAGCAGTCTGGTGTTTTCTTACGTTTTTATTACCATCAGCAAACCTCATAAAAAGATAAAACCAACAACGTGAGTCAGTTCTTTCCTCCGTCTCCTGTTGAGTCCTCTTCTTAAAAAAAGCTCACCAAGTTTAATAATCTCCTAAAAACAGCTGGTTAGTGGAGTTTGGCAAGTATTTCGTTTAGGGCTGTCAAACGATTATTTTTTTAATCGTGATTAATCGCAGAATTTCCATAGTTAGTCGCAATTAATGGCGTTTTGAATTGCATGTTTAAAATCCTGTTATTTTCCATTTGAAGGCAGTTTTAAGCCCATAATGTAAAGCATTTCTTACCAGAGTGTCTTAACTGGGAATCAATCACGGCTCTGCTGCGACTCCCACACTCCAAAATGGTCCTTTGGTGGAGCTGAGGCTGGCTTGGCTGCACCTGGGTGTTTAGCGTGGAGGTGCTAACTCAAACTCCACGTACTCCGGTGGTAGTTAAACTCCGTTTGACACAGGTTGCATTTTACTTTTGACTTGTCAACTGAAGCGTCTGGAAGTGTTTTAAAGTTAAACAAGCCGTTCAAAAGTCCAGTAGCTCTCTTACTTTCCATCAGCGCGGTAGGTTTACTGCAGGAGGCCACTTCAAAGCATAGCGCTACAGCTAGAGGAGCCGTCTACGGGGGAGTAGAAGGGACAAAAAGGCTTGCAACATTAAAATGAGATTAAAAAACATTAACGCGTTATGGATTGCATTAATCTAATCGCTATTAACGCGTTAACGCTGACAGCCCTAATTTCGTTGTGTGTTGGTTTGTCAGTTTTTAGACAATAATCAGATTTAAAGCCACAATACTCGTTACTAAATCAGTTCATTGGATTAAAAGATAAATGTAAGAATCATATTTTTAAAGTGGCTGAAGGATTTAAAAAGTACAATAAGTCCATAAGTCCATAATTATTGTGACAGGCCTATTTAATCCTTTAGTGCAGGGATGTCAAACATGCAGCCCGTGGGCCAGATCCGGCCCGCTGAGGGGTCTGGTCTCGCCCACTTTCCTTATTCCTCCCTTCCTTCCTTACATCTTCCCTTCCTTCTTTCATGTCTTCTTTTCCTTCCTTCCTTCCGTCTTTCATTCCTGTCTACTCTCCCTTCTCCTCCTTCTTTTCTTTCCTTTCTTCCTTCTATTTGTCCTTCCTCCTTTTCTTCCTTCCATCATTCCTTCCTTCCTTCCTTCCGTCTTTCATTCCTGTCTACTCTTCCTTCTCCTCCTTCTATCTGTCCATCCTCCCTTCCTTCCTTCCTTCCTTCCTTCCTTCCTTCCGTCTTTCATTCCTGTCTACTCTCCCTTCTCCTCCTTCTTTTCCTTCCTTTCTTCCTTCTATCTTTCCTTCCTCCTTTTCTTCCTTCCATCATTCCTTCCTTCCGTCTTTCATTCCTGTCTACTCTTCCTTCTCCTCCTTCTATATGTCCTTCCTCCCTTTCTTCCTTCCTTCCATCATTCCTTCCTTCCTTCCTTCCTTCCTTCCATCTTTTTAATAATCCGGCCCACGTGAGATTAAATTGGGCAGTATGTGGCCCTTTAATGAAAATGAGTTTGACACCCGATGCTTTAGTGTATGAAATGTTCAGACTTTGTGAAAATAACATAAAGATATAATAAATTTTCTGTCACATGATGATGAAGAGAAACAGTAAACTGTCACATTTGAGAAGTTGGAACGAGAAAAAACCTAAAAACAAAGTGAAATGATGGATTCTGAAAGTGTTTGCAGCTGCAGAGTCTTCTCATGGAGGTCTGGGATGAGTCAGCAGCCAGACCGGGAATATATAAAAGTAAAAATCACAAAGAGAAATATTGATGAAGAGAGAAACTTTCTTCATCTCTTCCTGCTTCCAGGCTTATAAACTCTGAGAGGAAGAATCGGAGCAGTCAGCATTTCCAGGAGGGTGGGGGGGGTGGGGTTCAAACACAAGACAGGAAGTAAGAAACTCGTCTGAAATGATGTTTTGACTCTGGACTCAAACTTGAACACGCGACTGAATGTGCTGCCTCAGCCGGACGGAGTGGAACACAGTGTTTTATAGACGCAGAGCGAGCAGAGAGCAGAGAGGAGAGAGCAGAGAGAGCAGCGAGCAGAGAGAGCAGCGAGAGCAGAGAGAGCAGAGAGCAGAGAGAGCAGAGAGCAGAGAGAGCAGAGAGCAGAGAGAGCAGAGAGCAGAGAGCAGGGAGCAGAGAGCAGAGAGAGCAAAGAGCAGAGAGCAGAGAGAGCAAAGAGCAGAGAGCAGAGAGCACAGAGAGCAGAGAGCAGCGAGCAGAGAGAGCAGAGAGAAGACAGCAGAGAGAAGAGAGCAGAGAGAGCAGAGAGCAGCGAGCAGAGAGAGCAGAGAGCAGAGAGGAGAGAGCAGCGTGCAGAGAGCAGAGAGAGCAGAGAGAGTAGAGAGCAGAGAGAGCAGAGAGAGCAGCGAGCAGAGAGCAGCGAGTAGAGAGCAGAGAGAGCAGAGAGCAGAGAGAGCAGAGAGCAGCGAGCAGAGAGCATCGAGCGCAGAGAGCAGAGAGGAGAGAGCAGAGAGCAGAGAGAGCAGAGAGAGCAGAGAGCAGAGAGGAGAGAGCAGAGAGAGCAGAGAGCAGAGAGAGCAGAGAGCAGAGAGCAGAGAGAGCAGAGAGAGCCGAGAGCAGAGAGCAGAGAGGAGAGAGGAGAGAGCAGAGAGTAGAGAGAGCAGAGAGCAGAGAGCAGAGAGCAGAGGGCAGAGAGAGCAAAGAGCAGAGAGAGAAGAGAGCAGCGAGCAGAGAGAGCAGAGAGCAGAGAGGAGAGAGCAGAGAGAGCAGAGAGCAGAGAGAGCAGAGAGCAGAGAGGAGAGAGCAGAGAGCAGCGAGCAGAGAGCAGAGAGCAGCGAGCAGAGAGCAGAGAGGAGAGAGCAGAGAGCAGAGAGCAGCGAGCAGAGAGCAGAGGGCAGAGAGAGCAGAGAGAGCAGAGAGCAGAGAGCAGAGAGCAGAGAGAGCAGAGAGAGCAGAGAGTAGAGAGAGCAGAGAGCAGAGAGAGCAGAGAGAGCAGAGAGCAGAGAGCAGAGAGAGCAGAGAGCAGAGAGAGCAAAGAGCAGAGAGGAGAGAGAGCAGAGAGCAGAGAGCAGAGAGAGCAGAGAGCAGAGAGGAGAGAGCAGAGAGCAGAGAGAGCAAAGAGCAGAGAGGAGAGAGCAGAGAGCACAGAGAGCAGAGAGAGCAAAGAGCAGAGAGGAGAGAGCAGAGAGCAGAGAGAGCAAAGAGCAGAGAGGAGAGAGCAGAGAGCAGAGGGCAGAGGGCAGAGAGCAGAGAGAGCAAAGAGCAGAGAGGAGAGAGCAGAGAGCAGAGAGCACAGAGAGCAGAGAGAGCAGAGAGCAGAGAGCAGCGAGCAGAGAGCACAGAGAGCAGAGAGAGCAGAGAGAGCAGAGAGCAGAGAGCAGAGAGCAGCGAGAGCAGAGAGCAGAGAGGAGAGAGCAGAGAGCAGAGAGGAGAGAGCAGAGAGCAGAGAGCAGAGAGAGCAGAGAGAGCAGAGGAGAGAGCAGAGAGCAGAGAGCAGAGAGAGCAGAGAAATGTGTCTTTTTATAGTGTTGACTTCATCACTCACCCGTCTGAGTCCTGGTAGTTCACATTCAGTCTCTTAGTGGAGCCGAGCAGCTCTGAAACACACAAAACACAATATTAACATCATGTAGACGGGATGTCTGCTTTCTTCCTTCCTTTCTTCCTTCCCTCTGTCCTTCCTGTCTTCTTTTCCTTTCTTCCTTCCATGCTTGCTTCCTTCCTTCCTTCCTGTATTCTTTTCCTTCCTTCCTTCCCTCTGCCCTTCCTCTCTTCTTTTCCTTCCTTCCTTCCTTGCTTGCTTGCTTGCTTCCCTCTGTCCTTCCTGTCTTCTTTTCCTTCCTTCCTTCCTTCCTCTCCTCTGCCCTTCCTGTCTTCTTTTCCTTTCTTCCTTCCATGCTTCCTTCCTTCCTTCCTTCCTTCCTTACTTCCTTCCCTCTGTCCTTCCTGTATTCTTTTCCTTCCTTCCTTCCTTCCTTCCTTCCTTCCTTCCTTCCTTCCTTCCCTCTGCCCTTCCTCTCTTCTTTTCCGTCCTTCCTTCCTTGCTTGCTTGCTTCCCTCTGTCCTTCCTGTCTTCTTTTCCTTCCTTCCTTCCTTCCTTGCTTGCTTCCTTCCCTCTGCCCATCCTGTATTTTTTTACTTCCTTCCTTCCTTCCTTCTGCACTTCCTCTCTTCTTTTCCTTCCTTCCTTCATTCCCCAAGAGAGGAAAATTTGGGAAAGAGAGGAAAGTTTGAGTTGAGTTTGAATCTGAGTTCTGAGAGACAATATTACTAAATCTGAACGTGAAGTTAACAAATAATGCTCTAAAACTGATATAATACGCTCTTGAATTAAGATAAGGGGGAAAAACAACATATTCTCTGGTAGACACTAAAACACCTCCGTTAAAAAAAAGAAGGAAAGCGGCGGAGTTTAGCTCAGTGGGAGGAGCGCCCGCCACATGTGTAGAGGCTGTAGTCCTCACTGCAGACGACCCCGGTTCGAATCCCGCACCCTCTCTCTGTTTCATGTTTCCTGTCTATCTCCACTAACCTGTCCATTAAAGGCAAGAAGCCCAAAAAATATATACTAAAAAAAAATCTGATGTAACACAAGCATCACTTCTGCAAAACGTCGTAAAAAAGTAGCTTTAAATAACCAAAATAATAATAAATGAATAAATATGCTGCAGTCTGTGTTTACTATCAGAGGTCAAAGGTCAGACTCAGGGCTTCTGCAGCAGAGAGCGCTGGACAAACCCAGACACCAGGCTGTAACACTAACACACACACACACACACACACACACACACACACACACACACACACACACACAGAGAGAGAGAACAACACAGCTTTGAAGTGTGTGAGATCTTGGCGAAGTGCAGCAGGAGTGTTTCCTCCGGGAGTCTGTGTGCGCTGCTTTGATAATGACCTGGATTTTTATAATTAATGGGAATAAATCAGCACGAACGAGACGCTAAATGAAACCTCACACACACACACACACACACACACACACGCACGCACACACACACGCTGAGAGAGAGCCGCCGCCTCTCAGAGCTCCAACAGCACAAAGCGAGGAAGTGATGCAAACCTGGAAAAGTATTTGTTCACACCGAGAGAGTTCTGACACGTCTTCCTCAGTAAAGATCAGAGTAAACTTTAGACCCGCGAAAGTTTGGGAAAAAAAGGAACATTTGGGAAAGAGAGGAAAGTTTGGGAAAGAAAGGAAAGTTTGGGAAAGAGAGGACAGTTTGGGAAAGAGAGGACAGTTTAGGAAAGAAAGGAAAGTTTGGGAAAGAGAGGAAAGTTTGGGAAAGAGAGGACGGTTTAGGAAAGAAAGGGAAGTTTGGGAAAGAAAGGACAGTTTAAGAAAGAGAGGAAAGTTTGGGAAAGAGAGGAAAGTTTAGGAAAGAGAGGACAGTTTGGGAAAGAAAGGAAAGTTTGGGAAAGAGAGGACAGTTTGGGAAGGAGAGGAAAGTTTGGGATTGACAGGAAAGTTTAGGAAAGAGAGGACAGTTTGGGAAAGAGAGGACAGTTTAGGAAAGAGAGAAAAGTTTGGGAAAGAGAGGAAAGTTTAGGAAAGAGAGTAAAGGTAAAGTTTAGGAAAGAAAGGAAAGTTTAGGAAAACTTTGCCAGTGTGTGGCACAGACTGAATCTTTCCTTTCTCTCCCTGCAGACTAACGAGGCTGACAGGAAGCTGCAGTAGTCGCTGCTCCACACTGAAGCCAGCAGTCATCCTAAAGCTATCATCATCTGCTGCACATTGCTCCAAAGTTATTTTTAATGTTGTTTATGGAGAGAGGCGGAGAAGCTGGGAGAGAGGCGGAGAAGCTGGGAGAGAGGCGGAGAGAGGCGGAGAGGCGGAGAAGCTGGGAGAGAGGCGGAGAGGCGGAGAGGCTGGGAGAGAGGCGGAGAGGCTGGGAGAGAGGCGGAGGGGCAGAGAAGCTGGGAGAGAGGCAGAGAGGCTGGGAGAGAGGCGGAGAGGCTGGGAGAGAGGCGGAGAGGCTGGGAGAGAGGCGGAGAGGCTGGGAGAGAGGCGGAGAGGCAGAGAAGCTGGGAGAGAGGCAGAGAGGCGGAGAGGCGGAGAAGCTGGGAGAGAAGCGGAGAGGCTGGGAGAGAGGCGGAGAGGCTGGGAGAGAGGCAGAGAGGCGGAAAGAGAGGCGGAGAGAGAGGCGGAGAGGCGGAGAGGCTGGGAGAGAGGCAGAGAGAGGCGGAGAAGCTGGGAGAGAGGCGGAGAGGCTGGGAGAGAGGCGGAGAAGCTGGGAGAGAGGCGGAGAGGCTGGGAGAGAGGCAGAGAGGCGGAGAGGCGGAGAGAGAGGCGGAGAAGCTGGGAGAGAAGCGGAGAGGCTGGGAGAGAGGCAGAGAGGCGGAAAGAGAGGCGGAGAGGCTGGGAGAGAGGCAGAGAGAGGCGGAGAAGCTGGGAGAGAGGCGGAGAGGCTGGGAGAGAGGCGGAGAAGCTGGGAGAGAGGCGGAGAGGCTGGGAGAGAGGCGGAGAAGCTGGGAGAGAAGCGGAGAGGCTGGGAGAGAGGCGGAAAGAGAGGCGGAGAGAGAGGCGGAGAGGCTGGGAGAGAGGCGGAGAGGCGGAGAGAGAGGCGGAGAGGCGGAGAGGCTGGGAGAGAGGCGGAGAAGTTGGGAGAGAGGCAGAGAGGCGGAGAGAGAGGCGGAGAAGCTGGGAGAGAGGCGGAGAGGCGGAGAGGCTGGGAGAGAGGCGGAGAGGCGGAGAGGCTGGGAGAGAGGCGGAGAGGCTGGGAGAGAGTCAGAGAGGCGGAGAGAGAGGCGGAGAAGCTGGGAGAGAGGCGGAGAGGCTGGGGGAGAGGCGGAGAGGCTGGGAGAGAGGCGGAGAGAGAGGCGGAGAGAGAGGCGGAGAAGCGGAGAGGCTGGGAGAGAGGCGGAGAAGCTGGGAGAGAGGCGGAGAAGCTGGGAGAGAGGCGGAGAGAGGCGGAGAGGCTGGGAGAGAGGCGGAGAGGCGGAGAGGCTGGGAGAGAGGCGGAGAGGCCTTCCATCCTCCCTTCCTTCTTTCCTTCCTCCCTCCTTCTCTCTCTCTTTCCTCCCTTCCTTCTTTCCTCCCTCCCTTCCTTCTGTCTGTCCTTCCTTCCTTCTTTCCTCTGTCCTTCCTTCCTCCTTGTCTCTCTCTCTCTTTCCTCCCTTCCTTCTTACCTTCCTTCCTTCCTTCCTTCCTTCTGTCTGTCTGTCCTTCCTCCCTTCTTTCCTCTGCCCTTCCTTCCTCCTTGTCTCTCTCTCTCTTTCCTCCCTTCCTTCCTTCCGTCTGTCCTTCCATCCTCCCTTCCTTCTTTCCTCTGTCCTTCCTTCCTCCCTCCTTCTCTCTTTCCTCCCTTCCTTCTTTCCTCTGTCCTTCCTTCCTTCCTCCCTCCTTCTCTCTTTCCTCCCTTCCTTCTTTCCTCTGTCCTTCCTTCCTTCCTCCCTCCTTCTCTCTCTCTTTCCTCCCTCCCTCCCTCCTACCTTCCTTCCTTCCTTCTGTCTGTCCTTCCTTCCTCTGTCCTTCCTTCCTCCTTGTCTCTCTCTCTCTTTCCTCCCTTCCTTTTTTCTTCCTTCTTCTGTTTCCTTCCTTCCTTCCTTCCCTCTGTCTGTCCTTCCTTCTTTCCTCTGTCCTTCCTTCTTTCCTCTGTCCTTCTTTCTCTCTTTCCTCCCTCCCTCCTACCTTCCTTCCTTCTGTCTGTCCTTCCTTCCTCCCTTCTTTCCTCTGTCCTTCCTTCCTCCTTGTCTCTCTCTCTCTCTCTCTCTCTCTCTCTTTCCTCCCTTCCTTTCTTCATTCCTTCCTTCTTTTATTCCTTCTTCTGTTTCCTCCCTTCCTTCCTTCCTTCCATCTGTCCTTCCATCTTTCCTCTGTCCTTCCTTCTTTGCTCTGATCTTCCTTCTTTCCTCTGTCCTGCCTTCCTTCTTTCCTCTGTCCTTCCTTCCTTCCTTCTTCTGTTTCCTCCCTTCCTTCCTTCCGTCTGTCCTTCCATCCTCCCTTCCTTCTTTCCTCTGTCCTGCCTTCCTTCTTTCCTCTGTCCTTCCTTCCTCCCTACTTCTCTCTCCCTTTCCTCTGTCCTGCCTTCCTTCTTGCCTCTGTCCTTCCTTCCTTCCTTCCTTCCTTCCTCCCTCCTTCTCTCTCTCTTTCCTCCCTTCCTTCTTTCCTCCCTCCCTCCTACCTTCCTTCCTTCCTTCTGTCTGTCCTTCCTTCCTCCCTTCCTCCCTCCTTCTCTCTTTCCTCCCTCCCTCCTTTTTGTTTTATTTTTATAATTCCAGCTGAAGGTTTAACGTCCCGTGGATCTGCTGCCACAAGAATGCAGAGAGGAGGAGGAGGAGGAGGAGGAAGAGGAGGAGGAGGAGGAGGAAGAGGAAGAGGAGGAAGAGGAGGAGGAGGAGGAGGAAGAGGAGGAGGAGGAGGTTTGGTAGGAACCGGCTGAAAGGGAATCTGTTGTAAAAATCTATTGACTAAAATTAGACTACCGCTGTGAGAATGAAAACTATGATTAGACGTCTGCAGGCAACTCCTCCCGCAGCTCTTTGTTCCTCGGGGCTCGGACGATGTGGCAGCACAACGCTTTCTTTCTCTCTTTCCTTCCTTCCTCCCTTCCTTCTTTCCTCTGTCCTGCCTTCCTTCTTTCCTCTGTCCTTCCTTCCTTCCTTCCTCCCTCCTTCTCTCTCTCTTTCCTCCCTTCCTTCTTTCCTCCCTCCCTCCCACCTTCTTTCCTTCCATCCTCCCTTCCTTCTTTCCTCCCTCCCTCCCACCTTCTTTCCTTCCATCCTCCCTTCCTTCTTTCCTCCCTTCCTTCATTCTTTCCTCTGTCCTTTCTTCCTTCCACCCTCCTTCTCTCTCTCTTTCCTCCCTTCCTTCTTTCCTCCCTCCTCCCTTCCTTCCTTCCTTCTGTCTGTCCTTCCTTCCCCCCTTCTTTCCTCTGTCCTTCCTCCCTCCTTGTCTCTCCCTCTCTTTCCTCCCTTCTTTTCTTCCTTCTTCTGTTTCCTCCCTTCTTTCCCCCCTCTCCTTCCTTTCCTTCCTTCCTTCTTTCCTGTCCTGAGATACGAGAGTGGAGACACCTTAGCAACCGCCTTAGCAACCACGGAACAGAGTGGACAACATTAGCAACCACCTCAGTAACCGCCTTAGCAACCACAGAACAGAATGGACAACCTTAGCAACCACCTCAGTAACCGCCTTAGCAACCACAGAACAGAATGGACAACCTTAGCAACCACCTCAGCAACCACTTTAGGAACCACCTTAGCAACCGCCTCAGTAACCACCTTAGCAGCCGCCTTAGCAACCACTTTAGGAACCACCTTAGCAACCGCCTCAGTAACCACCTTAGCAGCCGCCTTAGCAACCACTTTAGGAACCACCTTAGCAACCGCCTTAGCAACCACGGAACAGAGTGGACAACCTTAGCAACCACCTCAGCAACCACCTTAGCAGCCGCCTTAGCAACCACTTTAGAAACCACCTTAGCAAACGCCTTAGCAACTACAAAACAGAATGGACAACCTTAGCAACCACCTTAGCGACCACCTTAGCTAAGTAACTACATAACGAACTAAGTAGGTAAGTAAGTAACGATTTAACGAAGTAATGAACTAAGTAAGTCACAAACTTACTTCACCTTAGCAACCGCCTTAGCAACCGCAGCTACCAATGGATAGAAATGTGTGGGCGTGAGCAATGAGCTATCGTAGGTTTGTGGGTTAGGGTATGTAGAAAAACCCTCCGTCGCAAATGAAGCGTTCAGAGAAGGTTGGATCCTGAGTTTAGACTACAAACGTTCAGATTCGTCCTGCCTTCCTTTCCTTCCATCCTCCCTTCCTTCCTTCCTTCCGTCTGTCC
>NC_070595.1:29575917-29588417 GCF_027409825.1 Scomber japonicus
GTTTCAATACTACATCTTTTTTAGCCGGTACCTCAAAATGACTTTATTCATTATCCAGTGACCCTTAACCCTCCTGTTGGGCTCAGGTCAAGGAAGGAAGGAAATGAGGAAGGAAGGAAGGAAGGAAGGAAGGAAAGAGGAAGGAAGGAAGGAACAAAGGAAGGGAGGAAAGGAGGAAAGAAGGAAGGAAGGAAGGAAATGAGGAAGGAAGGAAGGAACAAAGGAAGGGAGGAAAGGAGGAAAGAAGGAAGGAAGGAAAAAGGGAGGAAGGAAGGAAGGAAGGAACAAAGGAAGGGAGGAAAGGAGGAAAGGAGGAAAGAAGGATGGAAGGAAGGAAGGAAGGAAATGAGGATGGAAGGAAGGAAGGAAGGGAGGAAGGAAGGAAGGAAGGGAGGAAAGAGGAAGGAAGGAAGTGGGGAAAGAAGGAAATGAGGAAGGAACAAAGGAAGGAAGGAAGGAAGGAAGTCAACAAATCCCTCAAAAGAACTAAACCTTCAGTGTGTCTGTCTGTAAAACACTAACATATAGTTTCATGTCTTGCCTCCCCTTCCCCCTCCCCCCTCCCCCTCTTGCTTTTCACACAACCTGCTCACAGCCTCTGCAGTCACAAGTTGATCGCTCCCCTCCCCCCCCCTCCCCTTTGCCTTATCTTCTGACACACACAACCTGTATAGATGACTCTCAGCAGCACGTTGACGTGATAGTAGGAGCGCCTCATCGCCCACTGCACCAACGTGATGTGGAAATGAGCGTATTAGTCTATTAGTCTAGAAAACTGGCTCTTTTTTTTTTTTGAGAGCGCTCGTGCACCCCCAAGTAGATTGCGGCCGGTGCGGTTGCCCACATTGCCCATAGCAAAAACCGCCACTGGTTAAACTGTTTCCTTCACTGCTGAATGCTGCGTGTGAAGTGTGTGAAGTGTTAAAGTATCTATAACATGTATTTCTTTACCATGTCTTCTCCGTCAGTGAGCTTTCTAGTTGAGTTTCATTGTTTAGCTGCAGCTTTACTGTTCTGGTTCAGTCTCAGCTGCTCTCATAGCGTCACTGTTCACTTCCTGTTCACTTCCTGCTGACCAGCTTCTACATGAAGTGATCACAATTATGACATTGATTTCTGAAAGTTTCCAATTCCAACGTCTGAAAAGTGTTTTATTGGGAGTTTCTAAAACCGTTTTGAACCATCTGAAGAACAGAGAGAGGAAGGAAGGACAGAAGGAAGGAAGAAAGGAGGATGAAGGAAGGGAGGACAGAGAGAGGAAGGAAAGAAAGAGAGAAGGAGGGAGGAAGGACAGAAGGAAGAAAATCACAAACCTGAGCTACAGTATTAAAACACACTTGTAGTTACCACCAGTGACCACAGGCGGCGCCAGATCAGTTTTGAACCATCTGAAGAACGTTTCTGATGGTTAAACAGTTTCCTTCACTGCTGAATCCTGCAGGTTTTACTGCGTCATGTGTTTGAACCTGCAGAGAATGATCACAGACTCTTTAGAAGAAGCTTTCTAGTTGAGTTTCATTGTTTAGCTGCAGCTTTACTGTTCTGCTTCACTCTCAGCTGCTCTCATAGCGTCACTGTTCACTTCCTGCTCACTTCCTGCTCAGCACCAAACACCAACACACACAGTTATCTGGAGACTAGCTGCTGAACAGAGTGGAGCATTTAGATATTTCCCTCCCCTCCCTTTTGCTGAATAGGACAAACTATGAGTTAGTGCAGGTTTAAATATTTACATCCTGCATTATTCACAGTCCTCTCTTTGCATCGCTGCATTTCTTGACGCATTACAGTCACCTGTAGATGGTTGGAATGATGTGAACTCATCTTCACCTTAGCAGCTCAGAGGCTATTCATGTCACACTGGCTAAGCAAGTAGTCTCCTCCTTTCCTCCTTCCATCTGTCCTTCCTCTATCCTTCTCTCCTTCTTCTCTCTTTCCTCCCTTCCTCCTTTCCTCACTGAGCTCGTCCTGAGTGGAGCCTGCACAAGAATTAAATGTTAATAACCATCGTCATGGTGACAGGTCTATACTCGTCCAACTGATTTAACCCTCCTGTCGTCCTCCCGGGTCAAATTGACTCGTCTGTTTTGACTGTTCCTTCCTTCCTTCCTTCTTTCCTTCCATCTGTCCTTCCTCTATCCTTCTCTCCTTCTTCTCTCTTTCCTCCCTTCCTGGTGGAAGGAAGGACGGAAGGAAGGAAGGAAGGAAGGACGGACGGAAGGAAGGAGGGAAGGAGGGAGGGAGGGAGGAAAAGAGGAAGGAAGGAAGTGAGGAAAGGAAGAGGGAAGTAGGGGAAGAACAAAGGAAAAATTAAAGAAAGAAGGAGGAAGGAACAGTCAAAAGAGACGGGGTCAGTTTGACCCGGGAGGACGACAGGAGGGTTAAATGGTCAGAAACATTCCTCCTTTGAGTCTAATCTCAACATAATGAATCATTTCCGAGCGTTTTGCAGAAGTCTGATGAAGATTAGTATCTTGTGACAAGTTTTAAATTACAGTGAAACTAAAAAAAACCCTGAGGCTGCTAAAAATACCGCAAACCAGGAAAGATCCAGTAATACAGAGTGTAAGAAAAGACTCAGTCAGCTTTAACAGAGCGAAGCAGCGCTGCAGTGTTTGGTCCTTGGGGGGGGGGGGGGGGGGGGGGGGGATTGGGGGAGGGGGGGATTGGGGAGGTTGGGGGAGCGGGGGGGGGTACAGTACAAATCATCAATCAAGTCTTGGCAGGTCATTACAATATTCATTGTGCCCTTGCTGCGACTGAGCTTTCTTCCAAATGTGGAAGAAAGGGAGCAAGGACAGATAGAAGGAAGAGAAGAGAAGGAAAGAAAGAAGGAAGCAAGGAAAAGAAGACAGGGAGGAAGAAAGATAGGAAGGAAGAAAGATAGGAAGGAAGGAAGGAAGGAAGGAAAAGAAGGAAGGAAAAGAAGGAAGGAAGGAAGGAAGGAATGAATGACAGGCGAAGGGAAGGAAGGAAAAGAAGACAGGAAAGGAATGAAGGAAGGAATGAAGGAAGGATCCTTCCTTCCAGGAAAGAAGGAAGGAAGGAAGAAATGACAGATGGATGGAAGGAAGGAAGGAAAAGAAGGAAGGTAGGAAGGAACAAAGGAAGGAAGGAAGGAACAAACAAAGGAAGGAAGGATGGAAAAGAAGACAGGGAAGGAAGGAAGGAAGGAAGGAATGAAGGGAAGAAGGAAGGAAGGATGGAAAAGAAGACAGGGAAGGAAGGAATGAATGAAGGAAGGAAGGAATGAAGGGAAGAAGGAAGGAAGGATGGAAAAGAAGACAGGGAAGGAAGGAAGGAATGAAGGAAGGAAGGAAGGAATGACAGACGGATGGAAGGAAGGAAGGAAAAGAAGGAAGGAAGGAACAAAGGAAGGAAGGAAGGAAGGAAGGAATGAATGACAGACGAGGGGAAGGAAGGAAAAGAAGACAGGAAAGGAAGGAATGAAGGAAAAAAGGAAGGAAGGAAGGAAGGAAGGAAGTGTGACAGAAAGACACATACAGCAGCAGGAAGGAAGGAAGGAAGGAAGGAAGGAAGTGTGTGTGACAGAAAGACACATACAGCAGCAGGAAGGAAGGAAGGAAGGAAGGAAGTGTGTGTGACAGAAAGACACAAACAGCAGCAGGAAGGAAGGAAGGAAGGAAGGAAGGAAGGAAGGAAGTGTGTGTGACAGAAAGACACATACAGCAGCAGGAAGGAAGGAAGGAAGGAAGGAAGGAAGTGTGTGTGACAGAAAGACACAAACAGCAGCAGGAAGGAAGGAAGGAAGGAAGGAAGGAAGGAAGGAAGGAAGTGTGTGTGAGACAGAAAGACACATACAGCAGCAGGAAGGAAGGAAGGAAGGAAGGAAGGAAGTGTGTGTGAGACAGAAAGACACATACAGCAGCAGGTACACCATCGCCTCCATGTCCTCCATTGGTTATGTGTTTGTGTTGCTATGACGACCCCGCCCACGTTGAGGAGGAACAATAGTAATGTAAAAGGTTCCTGGAACCGTGCCGAGTCGTGCCGAGCCGAGTAGAGCTGGAACAGTAGAGAGGAAAAGCTCTGTGTGTTTGTGGTGGGGCCCAACATGGTAGTAAAACCTCTGCTTCCCTCTCTGTGATCTGTTTCAGAGCGCGCCTTCAGCTTTTCTTCAACAGTTAGCTTCGTCCGCACCACCCGATGGCCACCAGTCCCAGCACCGCCAACGCCAAGCCGTCCGGCAGCATGGAGGAGCCGCAGCAGCCGGACCAGCCAATCAGCACGCAGCCGGATGGAGACGCCGACCATGCCGCCGTGACTCATCAACCAGCCGGCGCCAAGCAGGAAGTCCCGCCTCCAACGACGGCGGACGCTCCTGGACAAGCAGAGGACGACCGATCCATTGACCAGCTGACAGTGATGAGTGACAACACGGAGACCAGTAACTACAACTCCTCCTCGCTCCTGAGCACCAACATCATCCAACACTTGTGACACTTTCAATTTATGTTGTGTGACTTTTCTTATTTCAGTGACTGAGATGGTTTAAAGAGACGCTTACCGGGGATTTCCACCGGGTCCGTCAGCGCTACGGTTTAGCTCCGTCCTCTGCCCGGCGTCAACTCACACCGGGAGCGTTACAGCAGCGGAGCTCTGGGAGAGGAAGCTACCTTTTAAAATGAAGTTGCACTGTTAATACAGTAATTACGGCAGCCCAATCAAATCCTTACGAGTGCCTTTAGTCTACCGTAATTACTGTAGTAGCAGCCCAATCAAATCCAAACGAGTGCCTTTAGTCTACCGTAATTACTGTAGTAGCAGCCCAATCAAATCTGAACGAGTGCCTTCAGTCTACCGTAATTACTGTAGTAGCAGCCCAATCAAATCCGAACAAGTGCCTTTAGTCTACCGTAATTACTGTAGTAGCAGCCCAATCAAATCGGAACAAGTGCCTTTAGTCTACCGTAATTACTGTAGTAGCAGCTCAACTAAACGGCACGATTTTATTAACTTGCTCAAATTTAGTTGATTTAGTAATTTTCTTTGATGTTTGTGCTGATGTCATCTGTCAGTAGCTACGTAGCTAGATGGAGTCTTTATCTGTCTGGTTTATTCCTGTTTGTTGCTGAAATACGATCGGGAGGCTGCACGGGTTGTTTTGTTTTGAAAAGACGGAAGTTTTGTTATGCCGATTGTGTGTCTGACTTCCTGTCTGGTGCAATCTGCTCTGTCTAAATCAATCAAAATTGAGCAAGTTAATAAAATCGGGCTGTTTAGTTGTGCTGCTACTACAGTAATTACGGTAGACTAGCTACTACAGTAATTACGGTAGACTAAAGGCACTCGTAAGGATTTGATTGGGCTGCCGTAATTACTGTATTAACAGTGCAACTTCATTTTAAAGGCAGCTTCCTCTCCCAGAGCTCCGCTGCTGTAACGCTCCCGGTGTGAGTTGACGCCGAGCAGAGGACGGAGCTAAACCGTAGCGCTGACGGACCCGGTGGAAATCCCCGGTTACAAACAGCTCCGTCAAAAATAGAAACTACCTATTGATAGCGCTGCTGCACGGCGAGCTGTTGCTGGGACGTTCCCGGTGGAAATACTCTCATTGATTATAGTGCTACCTATCAGCTCCGGTGACCGCGGCGCAGCTGTAACGTGCCGCTGACGGAGCCGGTGGAAATCCCCAGTTACTCTCATCACCTTTCTCATCCTGTTCCTTTCCTGGTATTTGACCCATCATGACTGTTTGAATGAGCTGAATCTGGAAATCAAATTTAAGTTTATTTTGGTTTGCAAGTAATTACGTCAACAACAGCGACAACTCTTCTAAATAATCCAACTCAGGAGTTTAATGTGCCAACGCTTCTTATAATCTGCAAAAGGATTATAAAAAGTAGTTCGCAAAACCAACACCATTGTCATGCCAACGTGCCGTTCTTGTCATAGATTTTGAGATGTGTGTTAGGGCTGTCAAACGATTAATTTTTTAAATCGAGATTAATCGCAGAATTTCCATAGTTAATCGCGATTAATGGTGTTTTGAATTGCATGTTTAAAATCCTGTTATTTTCCATTTGAAGGCAGTTTTAAGCCCATAATGTAAAGCATTTCTTACCAGAGTGTCTTAACTGGGAATCAATCACGGCTCTGCTGCGACTCCCACACTCCAAAGGAAGGAAGGAAAGAAGGAAGGAAGGAACGAATTAACAAAGTTTTAGTCTAGTTCAAGTCAACTATACCTTCAGTGTGTCTGTCTGTAAAACACTAACATATAGTTTCATGTCTTGCTCTGCCACCTTCTTCTCTTCCAGGTAACGGGATCGGTCCGGTGATGGTCGACTCTCCCACAGTGTCCTCTGTGTCGCCCAGACTGCATGCTAAGCCGGGCGGCCATCTTAACGGCCGGCCAGGTTTGGGCAGCCGGTCTGGCTCGTTGGCGGCGGGCTCACCCAGGCCGTCGCTCACCCGCCAGCCCAGTGCCATCACAGAGGGCGCTGTGGATGGATCCAAGCCCAGGGATTACCTGTTCCTGGCCATCCTCTCCTGCTTCTGCCCGCTGTGGCCCATCAACATCGTAGCCCTCACCTTCTCCGTGATGGTACGACGTTAGACCGAGTACACGTAATGATTATCGTCGTTACTGATTCATCTGATGATCTGAAGGAATGAAGGAAGGAATGCCCTCGGTTGGGAATCACGTTATTTAAAGTTTTCTGCATTTTCTCTTCAGTCCAGAAACAGTCTGCAGGAAGGCAACATCGACGGCGCTCGCCGTTTGGGTCGCAACGCTATGGTGCTGTCCATCGTCGCCATCCTGGGAGGGATCGCTATACTCACTGCAGCTCTCGTCCTCAACTGGGGATGTAAGTAACGTCTGACTTTCTTATTGAGTCAGGAAGGGAGGAAAGGAAAGAAGGAAGGAAAGGAGGAAGGAAGGGAGGAAAAGAGGGAGGAAGGAAAGGAGGGAGGAAGGAAGGAAGGAGGGAGGAAGGAAGGAAAGAAGGGAGGAAAGGAAAGAAAGAAGGAAGGTAGGAAAGAAGGAAGGAGGGAAGGAAAGAAGGAAGAAAAGGAAAGAAGGAAGGTAGGAAAGAAAGAAAGAAGGAAGGAAAGGAAAGAAGGAAGGTAGGAAAGAAGGAAGGACGGAAGGGAAGAAGGAAGGTAGGAAAGAAGGAAGGAGGGAAGGTAGGAAAGAATGAAGGAGGGAAGGGAAGAAGGAAGGAAAGGAAAGAAGGAAGGTAGGAAAGAAGGAAGGAGGGAAGGTAGGAAAGAAGGACAGAGGAAAGAAAGAGAGAAGGAGGGAGGGAGGAAAGAAGGAAGGAAAGGAGGGAGGAGGAAGGAAGGAAAGGAAAGAAGGAAGAAGGAAGGAAAGGAGGGAGGAAGGAAAGGAAAGAAAGAAGGAAAAAGGAAGGAAAGGAGGGAGGAAGGAAGGAAGGAAAGGAAAGAAGTTTGCTGCTGTTTCTCCTCTTTTTTTAACCTCTGCTCTTCATAGCTTCACGTCTTTGTCTTTCTGCCTGCAGTGATATTAAAATCCTAGAATCAGCTAGAATGGTGAGACCCGACTTCTAGACAACCCCTCCCATTCCCAACCGCCCCTCAACTCCAACCCCTCCCATTCCTGAAGCACGATCGTTCTCCAGCACCTGCACCGGATGACAAACCAATAAAAGAAGTTCCTGTTCTTTGCTGTTTTTTCTTGCTGCACGACGAGCATGGTCCTCCACCTGACGCCAGAGACAACGATGATCACCAGATGCTCATTTCATTCTGTGGTGGCAGCTGATCTCCTCTACACATTTCTTTTTCTCTCCGCTGTCCATCGACTAAAAACCCGTCTGTGTGTTGTCATGGAAACGGACGACTGTCTCTATGGAAATAGGATTTATATGAGTCTCCGTGCCACAAGTCCAGTTATTGGAGCAAACTGGCGGATGAGGTTTCTACTTTTGATGCCAAGAAAAAAGAAAAAAAAACTCGGCCTGAACTGAAACACTGAAACAAGGAGATGCTGTCTTTTGTCTTTTTTTTAGGAAAAGAATAAAACTGTGTACTGAGAAAATGGTGACTTGTTTCATCATCCGTCTGTTCCTGTTGATGAACACGGAGGATGGACACTCCCACGCTTATTGCTGCTGATGCACGGCCGCCTCCAAGCGCCAAAATATCCTGGCATGGCCGCTCTTCTACTTGCTGCTGCAGTGACTCACACACACAGACACAGACACACACACGTGCACACCATGCAACACATATGGAAAGTAACATTTCCTGTAACTTATTGCTAATTAATATTCACTTGTGTTTAAATGAAGCCGGTTGCAGCAGCTGTTTGTAAAGTTCAAACTTCTTGCCTCGATATAACAGCAAGATTTATTAACACACCAATCATGAAGTAGTTGTTAGGTAGAGTTGTTAACTAAATGTTTACAGCTACTAACTGCCAGGTGGAACTGTTGCACAAGTTCATATTATCTGAGTTGTTTAGATTGGTCGATATATAACTGACCTCACATGCATCTCAAATTACAAAAACAAGTAAGATTACAATTAATGACCAAATAATGACAGCTAGCTTATTTCCTCTCGCTGTCAACTGCATGAATACTACTAATTAGAAAACTAACATATTCCTCCAGATATGCACATACAAATAAAATATATAGTTAAAAATCAAATCAAAGAGACTTTTTACATTTGATTTGATCTTTTGGACCCTAAAACTGTTGTTTTTTGGAAGTAATGTTTCAGCTCAGGAGTTTTTAATGGTGCAGCCCGATGAATGACCACCTTAAAGACCTTCAGAACAACTTTACACACAAATGTTGGGAGGGGTTGATGATTAGCCACAGAGTCCAGTTCAGGTAATTCATATTTTCCCTTCAATACAATTACAATTTATTTCTCTTTGTTTTTTCCACAAACCTCCCTGAGACATTATAAATATTTTCCATTAAACAACAGCCTGTAATCAAAAGTATAAAGATCATAAATGAAGTTATATGAAGATAGAATAGAGTCCCTGTTCAGAGGAGCTAGATTTCATATCTGTGGTGTAACTCTAGTCACCTAAATGAAAAGGAGCCATCACTTTATGTCCATTAAGTGGGAAACGCTGCGTCTGCTGTGGTCAGACAGAATGATCCCGTTTATATCTGAGTGAGACGACCACGTGCACTCTGTGAGACGACCACGTGCACTCTGTGAGACGACCACATGCACTCTGTCAGCACGGCCCCAAGCTAGGACCGAGGCTCACAACCACCTCTTATCCTTTTTATACCCTCCTCTCGTCCTCCCGGGTCAAATTGACCCTGTTTTTTTTTACTGTTCCTTCTTTCCTTCCTCCCTTCTGTCCTTCTTTCCTTCCTTCCTTCTATCCTTCTTTCCTTCCTTCCTTCCTCCCTTCTTTCCTTCCTTCTTCCTCCCTTCCTTCCTTCCTCCCTTTTGTCCTTCTTTCCTTCCCTCTTTCCTTCCTTCCTTCCTCCCTTCCTCTTTTCCTTCCTCCCTCCTTTCCTTCCTTCCTGTCTTCCCCATCCTTCCTCCCTCCTTTCCTTTCTTCTTCCTTCCTTCCTTTCTCCCTTCCTTCCTTCCTCCCTCCTTTCCCTCCTTCCTTTCTTCTTCTTTCCATCCTTCCTCCCTCCTTTCCTTCCTTCCCTCCCTCCTTCCTTCCTCCCTTCCTTCCTCCATCCTTTCCTTCCTTTCTTTTCTCCCCCCATCCTTCCTCCTTCCTTTCTTTTCTTCTTCCTCTTTTCCTTCCTCCCTTCCTTTCCTCCCTTCCTTCCTCCCTCCCTCTCTCCTTTCCTTCCTTGACTTGAGGACGACAGGAGGGTTAAAGTCTTGTTCTAGCAACCTGTGGAGAGTTTACAAATACATTTCATATCGGTTAAGGTTTTAATATTTCTCTTTGGGAAACGCTTTTAAACAGGATGACTTTATTTTACAGAAGTTAATAAATAGAATCCAGATGATGATGATGTTTGTTTTTCAGTATGTGACGTTTGCTTTGAACTGAAAACACGACCGCTGTGCCTCAGTACAGACCAGGGTTATTATTATAGTTTAGAAATTTTCTTTAGTTTTTATTTTTATTTAGTTTTTCAGTTTGCTTTTTTTTTTAAATTTCAGTTTAGTTTTAGTTAGTTCATCAAGTGATTTAGTAGTTTCAGTTTAGTTTTAGTTTTTCAGGTATTAAGAGAAAGTCTTGACTTGTAGAAGCTGAAAAGGATGAAAGAATGTGAGACACCAAATATGTTTTATCATATCATATATAAGTCCTTTTCATTTCATTCTTTAACCCTCCTGTCGTCCTCCCGGGTCAAATTGACCCCATCGGCTTTGACTGTTCCTTCCTTCCTTCCTTTCTTCCTCCCTTTCCTTCCCTTCCTCCTTCCGTTCCTCCCCTTCCCTTCCTCCTTCTTTCCTTCCTTTCCTTGCTCCCTCCCTCCTATCTTCCTTCCTTTCTTCTTTCCTCCATCCTTCCTTTCCTCCCTCCCTTCCTTCTTCCTTCCCTTCCTTCTTCCTTCCCTTCCTTCTTTGCTTCCTTCCTTCCTTCCTTCCTTTCATCCCCTTCCCTTCCTTCCCTTCCTCCTTCCTTTCCTTGCTCCCTCCCTCCTATCTTCCTTCCTTTCTTCTTTCCTCCCTTCCTTCTTCCTTCCCTTCTTTCCTCCCTTCCTTCTTCCTTCCATTCCTTCTTTCCTTCCTTCCTTCCTTCCTTTCCTTTCCTCCCCTTCCATTCCCTTCCCTTCCTCCCTCCCTTCCTTCCTTAACTCGAGGACAACAGGAGGGTTAACCACGGCTGCTGCAGGACAGGAAGTAATGAAGCTGAATTTATCTGCTATCCAGTTTAGTTTTAGTTAGTTTTACTTTGTTCATTATAGTTTTTATTTAGTTTTCGTTTTTGTTTTAATTTCAGTTTACTAAATTATTTCTTCATTGCTAGTTTTAGTTTTAGTGAACTATAATAACCCTGGTACAGACTCAGTGCTGCTAGTGTGACATGTTTCGGTGTGTCTCTGGATTCAGATCTGGCTCTGGGCGTTGGCTTGTGTAAAATGGTCTGGATGTTTGTTTGGGCCATAATGACATAAGAACTGAAAAACCATAGAAACCATTACCAAAAAAAAAGACCAGGCATGTTGGAAGTAACGTTAACTCTTTTTCTTTTTTCATTTTACCCAGAAAACCTTTCAAAGAGCTCATTTCGTCTTTGTCAAGTCAGTCAGCGTCCTCTCAGCTTTCACAGTCTGGATGTCACGCTGTGCCAAAAAGTCTTAACCTGCTGGTGAGACACTTTGGGGACAGATTTGAGGAGATAAACTGGTGTTATGGAACTAAATCAGCCTGTAACCTCCTATAACCTGTGCATGTTTTACACTATTTATTACAGAATGCTTTTACTGAACACCGTCGCCTCATTTAGCAGGACGGCTAACTGAGTAGCACTTTGTAAATAGTATGAGAAACTGTCATCAGTCCAGTGAAGGTATTGCCTTTTTCTCTTTGCGTTGTCATGGAGACGTAACTGACCCACAGGCATGAAGCTTTATCTCCATAACAGCAACATTTAAACGTAACATAACTGCAATTTCACAACCTTTGACATCTAATACGTATCTGAAAATGATCCTGAATCTCACATCTTGACTGAATCTGTACAGCAGCACAGACATACAGTAGATATCATCACTGTAAGTTTTGACTGGCCATAACTCCAGTTTCAAACAAATGAAAACAAAAATGAAGATACACCGAATACACATTTATTCACAGTAAAAAAAACAAATCGCCTGTGAAGCTTGTCCGTTTTAAATAAGGGCAGATTATAACAGCTCGTCCATTTCTACATGTTCACCTCAAGTTTTGGAACGTCAAGCAGTCGTCAGTGACTTTGCTTTATTTATTTAATGTGAATCTTTAAGGCAGAGGTGTCAAACTCATTTTCATTAAAGGGCCACAAACAGACCAATATGATCTCATGTGGGCCGGATCACTAAAAAGATGGAAGGAAGGAAGGAAGGAAGGAAGGAAGGAAGGAAAATTAGGAAGGACAAATGGAAGGAAGGTGAGAAGGAAAGAAAAGGAGGAAGAAGGAAAGAATAAAAGTGAGGAAGGAAGGAAGAAAGAAAAGAAAGGAAAGGTTGGAAAAGAAGCCAGGAAGGAAAGATGGAAGGAAGGAAAGAAGGAAGGAAGGAAAGACAGGAAGGAAGGGATGAAGGAAGGAAGGAAGGAAGGAAGAAAGGAAAAAAAGACAGGAAGGAAAGATGGAAGGAAGGAAGGAAAAGAAGACAGGAAGGAAAGATGAAAGGGAATGAATGAAGGAAAAATGGAAGGAAGGAAGGAAGGAAGGAAGGAAGGAAGGAAGGAAGGAAAAAACGACAGGAAGGAAAGTGGGCTGAAATGGACCCCTCAGCGGGCCGATTCTGGCCCACGGGCCTCATGTTTGACACCCCTGCTTTAAAGATGTCAAATCCACTCGCCACATAAACCCGGCCTTAAGTTTCAAAGCAGTGGTCAGACTCCCCACTCCCACTCCA